>NC_132911.1:23566564-23866564 GCF_047675955.1 Chlorocebus sabaeus
TGCAAATGTGAGGGGTAGGTTCAGTGAATAAGGCCCAGCTATTTTTGGATTAAGAGAAATAATTAGAGATTTTTTTTTTTCTTCTTCTTGTAAATCTTTACACAAGTGATATGGTTTGGCTGTGTCCCCACCCAAATCTCACCTTGAATTGTAATAATCCCCACCTGTTAAGGGCAGGACCAGATGGAGACAATTGAGTCATGGGGGTGATTTCCCTCATACTGTTCTCATGGTAGTGAATAACTCTCGCGAGATCTGATGGTTTTATAAATGGGAGTTCCCCTGCGCAAACTCTCTTGCCTGCTGCCATATAAGGTGTATCTTTGCTTCTCCTCCTCCTTCGCCTTCTGCCGTGATTGTGAGGCCTTCCCAACCATGTGAAATTGTGAGTCAATTAAATCTCTTTTCTTTATAAATTACTCAGTCTTTGGTATGTCTTTATTAGCAACGTGAGAACGGACCAATACAACAGGTAAGGAGATGTAGGTACATTGATTTACTTTTTATTCTGTAGATGGTATGAGTATATTTTGCTCCAGGCCTGCTTGTTAAGGTAAGAAGTATGTAGCCTCTGATTGATTTTGATTTTCATTTCAGGAATGCTGGGTTAACTAAGTCTGAAATGATCGTGATACGGTATAGAATTGTGTACACTTCTTGCTTGTTGAATTAAGTCACCCCAGCTTACTTAGTCTTTTCTGATGATGACTCATGAGGCTCCTTGCTCTCAGAGGGTGGTTGCTAGGCCTGCAGCAGCAGGACCACCTCGGAATTGGTGAGGAATGCTAATTCTCAGCCCCCATCCCCAGACCTGCTAGATCAGAAGTTCTGGGCTGGGGCCCACGGATGTTTGTTTTTACACATAGTCCTCGTGATTCTGAGGTAGGCTAAAGCTTACAAATTATTGCTTTATGTTCCTAGCATGGAGTCTTGCATTTAGTGCATAACCAATACACATCTGTTGAATCCAATTAGTAATATTGAAGCCCCTTTTCCCCATCTACCCAAGAGATGGTAATAGGCTCCCAAGGTGAAATACACTGTCAAGTTCTCTTCGAAAGCTAGAGAAGCACTGACTTCTTGTCCTTTTCTTACTTGGCTTGATTTACCTCTTTTCATTCATCTCAACAGTTGTCATATGGAACTTGCCATTTTGTGTGAGGCTCAGGTTAGAGTCTGGGATGACAGCGTCCTGTGCTTATGATGCAATAGTGAATGGCCATGATGAAAGGGAGTCATGAAGAGCAATCTTTTAGTGACTGCCTCAGTTTCTAGGTTTTATACAGAGTCAGAGAAAGAGCAGCCTTTCTTACTTTATCCTCACTTCTCGGGCATATAACAGCCTTCAATCCTGTTGATTAATGCCGCCTTCTTGGAACTTCTCTCTTCGCTTCCAACCTGACCTCTGCTATATGTCCTTTGCAAGCTGCTTCTCCTGTTCCTGACTCCTCCATGTAGATCTCTCTCACACTCACCCACTCTCTGTTCTCTCTGCTTTGGCAATTTCAACCATTTCTCTGGTTTCAACTAGTATTTCCGGGGGGAAATGATTCCAAACATGAAGGTCAGCACAGGCCTTCAGTGTCTGTGAGTACCATATTTCCTTCCTTTCTGCCCTCCCTCTCTTCCCCTTTCCATTCTTCCTTTCTTCCTTAAAGAGTGGGCTGGATCCTATGCCTGATACCAGATGTATAAAGTGAAATAAGTGACACCTTTGCTCTTAAGTTCACTATTAAAAGTGAATTAGAGCCTGTAATCCCAGCACTTTGGGAGGCTGAGGTGGGCAGATCACCTGAGGGTCAGGTGTTGGAAACCAGCCTGGCCAACATGGCAAAACTCCATCTCTATTAAAAATACAAAAATCAGCCAGGTGTGGTGACGGGCACCTGTAATTCTAGCTACTCGGGGAGGCTGAGGCAGGAGAATTCACTTGAACCCAGGAGGCAGAGGTTGCAGGTTGCAGTGAGCCAAGATCATGCCACTGCACTTCAGCCTGGACAACAGAGTGAGCCTCTGTCTCAACAACAACAACAACAACAACAAAAAAAAAAACAAAAAAAACAAAAGAGAATTAGAGAAAAAGCTAACTGCACCCCGGACCTTCTGCCCGGACATGTTGTTGGTACCTTCAACTTACCCTGCCCTAACAAAACTCCTCAATTTCTTACCATCATCCTACTTCCTTCCAACCTCCCTGTTTCTGCTCAGGGTACCATTATCTTCCTAGTCACACCTGAAATTGTAGAACCTTTTTTTTTTTTTTTTTTTTTTTTTTTTTTTTTTTTTTTTAATAGGCAGGGTCAAGGAGAGGGCAGGATTAAGCAGGTGTAAGCCACTGAGGATTCTTTCCAGGTGGTTCTCTTTCAGGTACAGCCCTCTGTTTGCTGGCCCCTCTCCCCCTTTCTAGTTTAGCTTCTCACCTATGCTGTTGCAAGAGGTTCCTAACTGTTTTTCTGTGTGTGTGAGAGACAGGAGATTGCGAGAGATTGCTCTTAGCTTTTCCTTTCTCATTTGAACATCCCCCACTCATTATTAAATACGTGGAGAAAATAATTTTGCTCTGCAGTTGTGTAATAAAGCTCTTTGTGGCAGCTTGTTCAGCGTGGGCTCGAGAGCATAAACAAATGGAGGTCATTTTGCCTTCTGGGGGATTATTTTTAATATCCAAGATTTTTCAGTGCCTGCTCATTTCCCCTGCTTCTTACTTCAGAAGCTCCTCACAGCTAAATCCATTGATGGCTTCCACGAAACCTAAATCCCACAAGAGAATGTGTAATTTATTAATAAGAGACCTTCAGATCGTCAATCAAAACACAGGTACTCATGTTTTAGACACATTCTTACTTGGCTTTGCATACCACATAGAAACAGCAAATTAGATTTCTAAAAGGAGAGAGGAGTGCTAATAATGCTAGCATTTACTGACATTACAGGGTGACCTTTCAGAATGAGCAGAGGAAAGGAAGGAGAGTAATCAATTATCTTTTAAGTATTTTATATTCATTGTTCTACAAATCCCAACAACTCTCAAATACCAGATGAGGAAACTGGAACTTAGAGATGTTTAATGACTCACTCAAGGTCATATTTCTGCAAGAACTAGAGATTCTAACTTGAGCCTCTTTAATTCCCAAAGCTAATTTTCTCTTGATTGCGCCAGCATTTCCCAAAATGACTCCATGGAACAAGACTTCTTTGGAATGATGATAGGGATTCTGTGTAAAAGGTCAATGAAGTTACAGAATGCTTCTAACACAGCTCTTTTATTGTTGACTCTTATCCCCAGCTTCAGCCAGTGGCAACCATTGATTTCTTCTGTTCCATAGTTTTGCCTTTCCAGATGCCATATGAATGGAATCATGCAGTTTGCAGCCTTTTGGTTTATCTCGCCTTCTTTCATTTAGCAAATGCACTTGAGATTCCCTATGTTGTGTGTATCAATAGTTGGTTCCTTTCATTGCTAATGAGTATTCCACTGCACGGAGGCACTGCGGTTTGTTTATCCACTCTCTGATTGAGGGACATCTCAGTTGTTTATAGTTTTGGGCTATTGTGAATAAAGCTGCTATAGACAATCACATACAGGTGTTAGATTGCTGGTTAGTTGGTTACCTTGAAACCTCAGCTCTCTGATGGGTTCATGAAAAATTGGGAATTTGCAATTGGTTTAGCTTTTGGTATTGTTATAAAGGAAAAAGCAATGCTCTTTTAAACTTTACCTATCTCAAGCTGAAACTAATCCTAAGCTGGAATTCTATTTGTTCATTAAAAAGAAATGCAAGCAATGGTTTTGAATAGACCCATATGATTCCACAAACTGATGCAGTTTATTTCCAATATTGTAGATATTGTTTATCTGCACGTTAGAAATTTGATTGTGATATTTTTCATCTGTGAACATGGAGGGTTAATCTCATGGGCTCCAAATTCCAATACCTTCTGCATGTATGTTCTTTAAAGGGAAGCTTGGCCAGGCACAGTGGCTCACACCTGTAATCCCAGCACTTTGGGAGGCTGAGATGGGTGGATCACCTGAGGTCAGGAGTTCAAAACCAGCCTGACCAACATGGAGAAACCCCATCTCTACTAAAAATACAAAATGAGCCAGGCAGGGTGGCATATGCCTGTAATCCCAGCTACTCGGGAGTCTGAGGCAGGAGAATCGCTTGAACCTGGGAGGCAGAGGTTGCAGTGAGCCGAGATTGTGCCATTGCACTCCAGCCTGGGCAACAAGAGTGAAACTCAGTCTCAAAAAAATAACAAAAAAATAAACGGAAACTTGACATCTTCCAGCTACAGTGTCCTTTTGTTGATTCCATCTCTATGTAAGATTCCTTAGATCTAACCAAACTTAGTCTTAGATGAACTACTGTTCGTCTCACCTGTGCCTGTGAGGCGTATGTGTGTGTGTGTGTGCGCGCGCGCCCGCGTGAGGGTGAATGAATGATGGAAACACAGGAGCTAGCATTTTCCTGTCTAAGCTCAGGAAAAGTGTCTATTTTTGGATGCCCATATCATTCAGCTGTAACTTCCTCCTTCCCTCATCTTTGCTGTTATCTTATGATTGCCTGATCACTGCAGCCTGTCCACTGGAGCCTTGGGGAGATAGTCCTGTTATAAATCCCAAATTTTGTCATCTAAACTCTAGCCTCTGAGAATTACTGGAGATAAAGACCCCAAATGGTGCCTATACAGATACACGTTTTCAAACCTGACCTCAGCTCTTAGTCCTCACTTCAAAATTCTTGTATGCATCCCTAGCCTGCTCATTTTCCCGTTAAATTCGGAGAGTATTTCAAAATATTAATCCCCTTTTCAGGATATTCATTCTACTGTCCTGCTATTCAATTTAGCCAATGACCTCACTACCTAATGGACAGAGATATGGTCATCACGTGGGACTTCTCCCTGTCTTCCATGTAGTTTCTCACATCTTTTTTAACCTCTTCCTTTTGTTTTAGTCAAAGATATATTTATCCTCCAATCTAAGCTTAATCCTTCCCTCAAAACCCAGAAATGTCTAACATATAGAATCAACTATCAGTTGACAAAACCAGTTGAGATTTTGACTGGGAATTATTGAATTTATAGAGAGATTCACACTAATTATTAAATTAATATTTGCTGACATCCTTGGTAATATTTCTTGTTTGATGGTTAATTTTCTTCATAGGACTATAGTGACTTCAGCTTTTTAAAAATTGTATTTGCATCCTTTTTCTCTCCATTTTATTATAATCTGTCTGGATTTTTATATTTACAGTGAGCTTCCTGTAGACAATACACAATTGGATCTTGTTTTTTTATGTCGTTTGAAATTTAAATTGGATGTTTTAATATATTGACTATTTAATATACGCTGAATATTTAAATTGGAGAGTTTAGGACATTTATACTAACGTAATTTCTCATAGTTTGGTTTATATTTTATATCTTACTATTTTATTTATTTCTTTTTTTTTTTTGAGACGGAGTCTCGCTCTGTCGCCCAGGCTGGAGTGCAGTGGCCGGATCTCAGCTCACTGCAAGCTCCGCCTCCCAGGTTTACGCCATTCTCCTGCCTCAGCCTCCCGAGTAGCTGGGACTACAGGCGCCCGCCACCTCGCCCGGCTAGTTTTTTGTATTTTTTTTTTTAGTAGAGGCAGGGTTTTACCCTGTTAGCCAGGATGGTCTTGATCTCCTGACCTCGTGATCTGCCTGCCTCAGCCTCCCAAAGTGCTGGGATTACAGGTGTGAGCCACCACGCCTGGCGTATCTTACTATTTTCTATTCACTCTATCTGTTCTGTGTTCCATTTTCTTGCCTTCTTCTGGATTAATTCAGTATTGTACATTATTTCATCTCATCTTTACTCAATTTTTAGTGATTTGCCATTTTCATTTTTTAAATAATTGTTCTGGGGTTTACAATATGAAGCTTTAACTTATCACAACCTACTATTTCATGTGCAATTTAAGACCTTACAACATACATTCCCATTTCTTTCACTCTGTCCTGTGACTTGTACAAAGTTTAAATTAACTTGTATGACATAAGGCCGGGCACGGTGGCTCACACCTGTAGCACTTTGGGAGGCTGAGGCAGGTGGATCACCTGAGGCCAGGAGTTTGAGACCAGCTTGGCCAACATGGCAAAACCCTATCTCTACTACAAATACAAAAATTAGCCGGGTGTAGTGGCACGCACCTGTAATCCCAGCTACTCAGGAGGCTGAGGCAGGAGAATAGCTTGAACCTGGGAGGTGGAGGTTGCAGTGAGCCGAGATTGTGCCACTGCACTCCAGCCTGGGTGACAGAGTGAGACTCTATCTAAAAAAAGAAAAAAAAAAAATTATGACATAGTTCAGCATAATTTCCACTGTGTCATTTTGGATTGGCTCACTGTTGTGGACTCCAGGGATGCCAAGACGTAGAACTGTCTGGAAGGTGCTTACTTGAGAATATGAAACATATTTATTTTTTAAAAAATACATGTATATATAGTTTCAGTAGCTTTTGGGGTATAAGTGGTTGTTTTTGGTTACATGGATGAATTGTAGAGTTGTGAAGTCTGAGATTTTAGGGCACCCATCACCTGAGAAGTGTACATTATGCCCAATAGGCAGCTATTTATCCCTTAACTCCATTCTACCCTCCCTACTTTCTGAGTCTCTAATGTCCATTATACCACTCTGTATGCCTTTGCAAACCTATGTCTTAGCTCCCACTTATAAGTAAAACTGTATGGTATTTGGTTTTCTATTTTTGAGTTATTTCACTTTAACATAGTGGCTTCCATCTCCACGTTGCTGCAAAATGTTATTTCGCTCTTTTTTTTTTATGGCTGAGTAGTACTCCATGGTGTATACACACACCACATATTCTTTGTCCACTCTTTGGTTGATGGGCACTTAGGTTGGTTCCGTATCTCTGCAACTGTGAATTGTACTGCAATCAACATATACACGCAGGTGTCTTTTTGATATACTGACTTCTTTTCCTTTGAGTAAATACCCAATAGTGGGATCACTGGGTATCAAATGGTAGCTCTACTTTTAGTTCTTTAAGAAATCTCCATATTGCTTTACATAGAGGTTGTACTAATTTACATTCCCACCAGCAGTGTATAAATGTTCTTTTTTCACCAACATCTATTAATATTTTTTGACGTTTTATTAATTCTGGCTGGTGTAAGGTAGAATCTCATAGTGGTTTGCCCTTCCCTGATGATTAGTGATGTTGAACATTCTTTCATATGTTTTTTGGCCATTTGTATATCATCTATTAATAAATGTCTATGTCATTTGCCCACTTTTTGGTGATATTGTTCTCTTGCTGATTTGTTTGAATTCCTTATAAATTCTAGATATTAGCCCTTTGTCAGATGCATAGTTTGCAAATACTTTCTCTAAAATATAGAACAAATTTAAATGGAAAGTAATTATAATAGGGCAAGAAAATATATGTAGTAAACACCTAATGACAAGAACAGACACTAAGGACAAAGTGAGCTCACGGTAGAACAGCATTGCTTTAAGTGGTCAGGAAAAGCTTCATCAAATGACTAGAATTCAAAAGAATGTATCCAAAGAATGATTTTATTAGTTGAGCATGTATGAATATGATGGTGACACTGAGATATAGTAGAACCGATCAGATGGAAATGAACTTGAATAGGATAAGAATTTCAGGCTGCAGACGGTAGAATATAAATTTGGAGCAATTGGCATAATTCTGCAAAATTAAGCACAGTATTTCTTGCAATATGCTATCCCATTATTCTGCAAATCTTGTTTCTATAGCTTTGTCCCTTTGCGTGGTAATGCTATTCTGTCTCAGTCTTTTAGATAACAGCAATTTGTTACACAGCTTTCCAAAAGCAGCACTACTTTCATAAACCTTGTGTCTAGTAACTGTTTGTTAATGAATTACTGAAGTGGGAAAGGCAGAGCTGGGAGGCAGAGAATTTAATAAGGGATGGAGAAAGCAATCATGAATCTGGTAGCAAATATCACTTTTGGCCTTGAGAGAACTTTACTTGAAATATTTTATAGTTTCATTCTCTCTTCCCTCAGTCCCTCTTCTCCACTACCTATTAGTTAGATTTGTCTCTCCTTTAAACACATTTTTGTTTGTTTGAGTTAGGGTCTTACTCCGTCGCCCAGGCTGGAGTGCAGTGACGTGATGACAGTCACAGCTCACTGTAGCTTCAACCTCCCTAGTTCAAGTGATCCTCCCACCTCAGCCTCTGGAATAGGCGAGACTACAGGTGCAAGCCACCACACTGGCTTTACGTATTTATTTTTTGTTGTAGACATAGGGTTTCATCATGTTGCCCATGGTTTTGAACTCCTGGGTGCAAGTGATCCACCGACCTCAGCCTCCCGAAGTGTTGGGATTACAGGCATGAGCCATTGTGCCTGGCCTTAATACATTCCTAATTTATCTCTCGTGTTCCAGCTTGTATTGCTCTTAAAACCTTAATTAACATGTGAGTGATCCACTTAGTGACCTCATGACATAGTTGTTGCCTGCCACTGGATATGGGGGTGGTTTATCTCCTCTCTGATAGAATCATCCTAGAGGCTGTGCAGGCATTTCACTTTTCCTTCACTATTTCATGGCACTGCCCAAAGGATAATTCTCACTGATACATGGGGATCATTCTTCAGTCCACAGTGTCTCCACATAGTCAGCAATATATAAAGAAACGTTCTATATGATTACTAATCTGGCACTAAGACTTCCCCTACCCCTTTCTAACCCTAGCAATGCACAGCTATCACCATGACCAATGCTACTTCCATATCCATTACCGCTACCACTGTTGGCTGTTATGCTCAGCATGCTGCTAGACACTGTCTCTGTACTGTTTCCAATCCTCCCATAACCCTGCATCACTGCCGTCATTCTTCATGAGCTCCCTGATTATCTAATGGATTATGCAACTTGCCCAAGGTTAGTGATCAGTAAAGCCAGGAATTAAGCCTAGGTCTAATTCTTAAGCTAAAGTTCTTTCAACCATCACAGACAGCCTATCAAGTGCCCTGTGTTTAACAAGAATTCATTTTCCAAAGCTTACATTGGATACCTACAGGGCTGTGTCTGAAAACCCACTGTTAACATTCAGTGTGTACCTACAGATGTCTTTCTGACCCTCTTAATGTTTTTACTGTTTTTATTTTTATTTTTCTCCCCGCCCCTAGCCCCCAGTTAAATGTCCTATCCCTGGTTTGGAGTGCCTGTGGCAGTTGGTGAACACTCCAGTGAGCATTGATCTTATTCAATAAATGCTTTTTAAAGGCTGTGTAACACATTCTCAATGTGAGGTCATTTCATAATAGGGAAAATTTGGCAATTCAGTAGTGTAATGTTCTTAGAAGTGGTGGCATATGGTGAATCTAGTTTGAGTCTTGTCTTGGGGGAAGGGGGTTGATGATACATGATGGTACAGGGTGTAACTTATTTTAAACATAGTCACACTGAAACATTTACACACCAAAATAATTGCCAATAGTATCTGCTCTCAGGTTATGCCATATTTGTGTTTCTCATAAAACATAGAAAAAATCCCTGCTGTAACTGGTGGTTTTAATTATTTCATGCTTTGCCACTCTAGTTCCTACTTCATACTTCAAGTCAAATTCATTTTCTATAATTCCAAATCTCTTGTATTTAAATCTTGGCTATGTTTAGAATTTTTATCCCAGTTCCATCACATGAGCAGACACTGTTTGTTGTCCCCCTTATTCCTTGAGGCAAGGTTGTAAGCTTGGCTTTATTCCAGCAACAAGGGGACGCATCTTGATGAGTTCTAGCCAATTATAGATCATCTCATTGCCCTTTAAAGTGTATAGTTTAAGTTTTGACATTTAATGCAATTTTGGCTAAAGAGACATGAGGGGAAGCCTGTTGAGTGATTCTTGTAGAGCTTATTTTCATTGGTAAATATTTATGCCGGAGGAACTATTTTTCTTTTCTTCAATCCTTCAATATTTCTGTGACTATTGTGATGTCTGCAACTTCTGTATTCATATTGCAATGATGAGAAACAAACCTAAGAAGGAAAGAAAACAGATTAAGGATGCAATGCTGGAAGATGGAAAAATCCTGCATCCCTGGTCATGTTTTTGAGCTACTGAGTTAATAAATTCCAAAGCTGAACTGTAATGCTTATATGAAGTGATAATAGTACTAGGTGTACAACTTGTTATTTATGAGCTATCAAACTTTGAGAAGTGGTCAGTTTCTTTTTTCGTTTCTTTTTCCACAGAAGCACTTGTCAGAGATAGGCCAATAGATAAATGAGGAAGAAGCTCATCGAGCTGAAGGAGGTTGAAAAACTGTTGGATAATTATCAGGATGTGAATATCAGCAACCTTTTTTTGTTTTCACTATGCTGAATTTCTAATGCATGCATTACTATTAGATATGGTCTAATTATTTGACCTTTACAGTTCTCATTAGTATAGAAATCTTTAGTAGACAAACATGGTGATAGAGTTTTCTGCTGACCTCAAAGTCTTCCATGCAATGCTTCAGACTGCTAACCACATCACACTCGTCTATATCTGCTTTTGCAGAGGAGATTTTTGCAAGAGGCAAAGCTGAAGAGTTGGTTTCTATAAACCTCTGTGGCAGAATCCTGCACTCAGACTTAAGTTATCTTGAAGAGAATAAACAAGAATGATACGTAGAAGGCTCATTGACTCACAGAAATGGATAATTTTCTAAATCTTTCAGTCATGTCAGTAAATGACAAACGTGAAATTAATAGCAATAGCTAAATAAACAATTGAAACCATTACAAGATGTGCTTTGTCCTTCGGCATGGAACATTCCAGCCAATTTTCTTGTTCTCCTCCGGTATTGCCTTCAGGATCTAACTTCTCCTGAGAAAAATTAGAGAACCCAAGGTCTGTATCTCCCTCTTCTCTCTGAAACCACATCTATTTTGTTGCTCATTCTGTCAAATGCTGGAATTTGCTGACACATTGGAAAATATGATAAAAGTGCAAAACCTTAGATTTGTTTTTGTATTCAGAAGACTTGGGTTCTGGTCTCCATGTCATCATTGACTAGTTTGTAATAATACAAACTTTAGGTAGATTTGCTTTATCCATTTTGGAAATGATTTACTCAAAGCCAATTGAAGTGATTTTTGGATAAGCCACAACATCCATACTCTCTGGTAGTAATGAATCACTGACAGTTGACTATAAACTCAATTTTGTCTTATCATATTATGCATACCTAACATTACTTGCTTACCATGAATTGTGAAGGTCTTTGCCCTTCAACTAATAATACACATGCATAGCCAGTCAAGATATGGTCTGAATCCCTGGGGTCATGTGGTGCTCTTTGGCCCACATGGACACATAGCATTGTACTTGTTATCCCTAAACTTCCAACAGCTGTGCTTATTGACCTTGTTGCATATCAACTTGTTATGGATACCCATGCCAGAAACTGTGGAGATGGGTGCAAGATACTGAACCAATAAGCAAATGGTATTAATGGATCTGCTAATGATGCAGAACCATAGAGCTGATTACCTGCAAGCATATTATCTCTTGGTTACATACTGGTTTTAAAGGTGGCACCAGTTCCAAGCTGCTCCGCTGCTTCCTCATGTGATTTACAACCAGTTGTCAAGTGATAATTTGATGAGATTAAATTATGTTTTTAGAGAAATAAGTCTGCATTGCCACACTTGAGAAATTTTATGTCACACCAATGTTCTGGGTATCTCACATCATAGTCATACCTGCATGTGCTGGATCTTTATTATTTATTGACAGAGCCTCTGTGGGTCCTCTTCAGACAGCTCATATACAAGGGTCTTAATGTCAAGGTCAGACCTGTACAGTAGGATATGTGTTTTTAAGGATAATACAAAGATATTAAGAAAGGAAAGACTTGGAAGACCAATGAGGATGGAGCAGAATAAGAGATGGAAAGGGAGAGCAAATATAACTATTAATTTTTTTTTTTCCTGCAGAAAGAGATAGGGAGGAATTTTCTTTTTAAGAGTTAGCAGATAATTGTGTTTTACACTTTTTTTCTTATTTACCATGGTTCTGCTGTAAGGTTTGCGAGGTCAGATAAGTTCACGTGCTGAAACCAAGTATCTCTAGGTCAAGGAAACATGAAAATGTTCAAATTTTTGTGTCAGAATTCAGGGCTTTTTGTTGATGTTGTTCTATATCTGTATCTGCAGCTCTATTCTTGAACATTCAGTAATTGGTTAAAAATCCTGTAAAGATGAAGTAAGATAATAGATATGGAGAGAAGAGATTGTTTTCATTAGTATTGTTTAAGCCAATTAGTATATGACGGTTTGGCTGGACAGAGCTTCAGAGCTTCATAGAGAGGGTGTTATCAGAGGTTTTTTTGTTTTGTTTTGTTTTTTGTTGTTTTTTTGAGATGAATCTCACTCTTCCATCCAGGCTGGAGTGGAGTGCAGTGGGTGCAATCTCAGCTCACTGCAGCCTTCGCCTCCTCAGTTAGTGATTCTCCTGCCTCAGCCTCCCAGGTAGCTGGGATTACAGGCATGTGCCATCATGCCTGGCTACTTTTTGTATTTTTAGGAGAGACAGGGTTTTACCATGTTGGCCAGGCTGGTCTTGAACTCCTGAACTCAGATGATCCACCTGCCTCAGCCTCCCAAAGTGCCGGGATTACAGGCATGAGCCACTGAGCCTGGCCCAGAGGTGTCTTTATTGAGCCATGGAATGACAAAATAAGAATGGATGCTTTTCTGATTCTGATCTTTCCTCCTCCATTTAAAGGCAGGAACATTGAGGATGAAGAAGAAGTAATTTAAGACTATCTGAAAAACTAATGTCAGAGTCACAAAGACACTAAGGAGAGAAAACACCAAAGGGTACAGGTGTGTGGAGTCTGGAGCTGGGCTCTGAGCTAAAAACATGCTTCTGCCACCCCTAACTATGTGCCTTTGAATAAGCTGCCTAGTTCCTCTGGGACTAATCTTCCTCATATTTAAAATAAAGATGTTACCTATGCATGGTTTTGTTTTACCTACTCCATAAGGTGATTATGTATGATAATATATGTAAGGATTATACGTATATATAAAGTAAATGTATACTTAGGCAATACCTAGTAAGTGCTCCATAAATGTTAGCTACTATTAACTATAATTACAGCAACTGGCATTTAATTTCATTGCTCAAATGTTGATGACAGTAAAGATGATGCAAGTTTATAAAGACCATGCAGCGTCATCTCTGACTGTGGGAAGAACATGATCTGATTCAGGAGTCAAGAAATGTTGCTCAAGAAGTTAAAGAGCAATGAAAGGAAGAAACATAAGTTGGTTATTTATAATAGGTGTTCATCAAGGTTAGACAAATCTGGGAATTCGGAATACTGCACCTAGTAGAAATGCAACTGGCCTCTTCCTAGCCTTGAAAGAAGGGAGTTTCCCTGAAAGAAAGGAGTTTCTTTTAAGGCTGGAGGCTTTAGTAAAAAGTCCTATGAACCACAGGTGATTCAGTATAAACTTTGGAGCGAGGGTATCACAAAATGCAAACAAACATGGAAGCATCACAGGAAAAAGATGCAGATTTAACAACCTGCTGGGCAGAAGGAAGCTTATAATGGTACAAGTCACCTAATGGCATTTTTGTTTCCATTACTTCTTTTCTCTTCCTTTCCTCTAACCTCAGAGGAAGGGATGAGGATTAGCAGCTGGTATATGAGGGATAAAAATGGAGAAAGAAAGAAGTTACCTGCAATTCCTTTCTTAAAGGCAGTCTTCAACAAGGCTTAGCTTGGAAAGAGTATGATGATGTCTTGTTTTTAATTAAAGTAGGTAATTAGGCTAGAGAATTTTATGTACTGAAATGAGTATTTGTGACTCAAACTCATGATCTTTGTATTGTAAAGTGTCCAGAGGAGACATGGAAGGGAAGAGCTAACTACATTTTTATTCAATGGTAAAGGAAAAACTATCATCACTGAATACCTTCAAAGGCACAGTGGGAGATATAGTAACTTTAAGATTTTTTTCATGAGTCTTCTCTCCTCAAAGAATCATTTAATATATTTGTCCAGCCGGGCGCGGTGGCTCAAGCCTGTAATCCCAGCACTTTGGGAGGCCGAGACAGGCGGATGACGAGGTCAGGAGATCGAGACCACCCTGGCTAACACGGTGAAACCCCGTTTCTACTAAAAAATACAAAAAACTAGCCGGGCGAGTTGGCGGGCGCCTGTAGTCCCAGCTACTCAGGAGGCTGAGGCAGGAGAATGGTGTGAACCCGGGAGACAGAGCTTGCAGTGAGCTGAGATCCGACCACTGCACTCCAGCCCGGGCGACAGAGCGAGACTCCATCTCAAAAAAAAAATTGTTTGTCCAAATTTGCTGTCAGCCACCAAATTATTCCAGCCAATTTTGTCACCTGAAGTCCTTAAGGTAAAACAGCCTATCATTCTCTTATTTTCAGAATGATGGAAGGAAAGCATATATACATATTTATTTATACCTACATATGTAGGTATACATTTATATACAAAGTATAATTCTCTAGAACTTTCTGCACTCACTTATGCAGCGATCTTTTATAGTATGTGACATATATTATTATTTTACTTTGGGTAAAAGAAACAGCCCAGAGAGAGTAGTTCAGTTGGTCAACCAATATAGAAACAAGACAGAAATTTCTAACAGTTGAAAGAAAAACGAACCAGAGGGTGAACTTCTGGAGTTATAGACTAAAGACCTTAATGAACTTGCTTTTCCTCTAAAACAACAAAAATATGGTCTAAACAACTAAAAACAAACATTACAGAAATCTGGCAATAACCAACACCACAGAACAGACTGGAAATCATGTATCCAAGGGAAACTACCAAAGATCAGTAAAATAGGGTCTGTAAAATGTTAACAATGGGCCAGGCGCGGTGGCTCATGCCTGTAATCCCAGCACTTTGGGAGGCCGAGGCAGGCGGATCACGAGGTCAGGAGATCGAGACCATCCTGGCTAACACGGTGAAACCCCATCTCTACTAAAAAATACAAAAAACTAGCCGGGCGAGTTGGCGGGCGCCTGTAGTCCCAGCTACTCGGGAGGCTGAGGCAGGAGAATGGTGTGAACCCGGGAGACAGAGCTTGCAGTGAGCTGAGATCCGGCCACTGCACTCCAGCCTGGGCGACAGGGCCAGACTTCGTCTCAAAAAAAAAAAAAAAAAGTTAACAATGAGTTCGTTTCTCTCCTTCTCTCCTCCTTCATACTCAGTTCAGCAGTGTGGTCACCAAACATTGACACCCATGCAGAAAATGGAAAGATTGATTGCTTTTCGAGCTTGGTTAAAAGTGTTGTTCTCAGAGTATGGTAGCTATTTGACCCAGAACTTAGGTCTGTGTGTGTGTGTGTGTGTGTGTGTGTGTGTGTGTGTGTGTAGCAGGAAGCCTGCTCTAGGACATTATTTAAAACAATAGCAAACTCCTGGCAACATTTCAGCTGCCCAAGGCTGTGATATCAGTGGGGCAAACAAAAGCCTGTTTGGGTAATTTTAAAGAAAATCCTGGAGAACTGGACAACTACAGGAAACTTTAGAAAGCTCAGACATGTTCCTTGAGATCTAAAAGACTGCACATGAGCAAACCTGAGCAAATGCCTAGGAAAGACCTGGGAAAGGAAAAGGCACTCATGACTTACTGTCCTTTTGCAAGTAAGAAATAAGAGGTAAGGATACATTGTAAACTGAAGTTTGAAGGGTTACCTTCTTACATGGTTCCCCTTGGCAGAGTGACAGATTGAAAGGCAAGGCATTTAAGGACCTCTTCTGACCAATCAGTTGGTGACCACTAAATTATACTAAACCAGATATGCCCCTTAGGAGGCTAGGCTTAAAAATAAAAGCAAGAACTTAACAAAAAGCTAGCAGACGCCACATACTTCAGGGAACAGTCTAGAAAAGTTACTAAACAAATGGCAACTGGAAAAACAACAGCAAAAGCCACAAAACTTTGGGATGAGTGGATGAATCTGATGCCACAGATGTTACAATGCGTTTTTAAAAATCTAATGTTCAATCACAAATTAAGTCCTTGTCTAGTAAGTTCCTGAGGAAACTCGGACCTTGGATTTACTAGACAGAGTTTAAATCAGCTATGTTAAAACGCTCAAAGAACTACAGGAAACTGTGTCTAAAGAATTTTTTTTAAAGTATGATGATACTTCTTGCCAAATAGAGAATATTATTAAAGAACTAGATATTATAGAAAAGAGCCTAAATAGAAATTCTGGAGTTGAAAAGACCATAACAGAAAAGAAAAAATATATAACAGCAATAGTAGATTTGAGCTGGCAGAAGAAGTAGTAGACTTAAAGATGAAAAGTCATTCGAGATTATCCAGTCTGAGGAACAAAAAGAATAAAGGAAAAGACTCTGCTCATTTTCCTTTATTCTTTTTGTTCCTCAGATTGGATAATCTTGAATGACTTTTCATCTTAGAGTCTGAGAGACCTGTGGGATACCATAAATATACACATAATGGAAATTTCAGGAGGATAAGAAAAAGAAAAGGCAGGAAAAAGTGAAGTAGTGCTTCCCAATTTTTCAAATTTGATGAGAAATGTTAATCTAAATATTTGAAAATTTCAATAAACTACAGTTAGAATAAACTGAAAGGTATCTACACATAGACATATAATAGCTAAATTGATGAGGTCAAAAACAGAAATAAAATATTGAAAGCAGCAAGAGAAAAATGACATATCATATGCTAGGCATCCTTAGTGAGAGTAATAACTGACTTTTCATAAGACAGAATAGAAGCTAAGGAAAATCTGATAAATTCTTAGCATTAAAACAAAAAGATTGTCAATCGAGACTCGTGTATCCAGATAAGCTATTCTTTAAAAAGGAAGAAAAATTAATTGATTTTCTGGAAAATAGAGAATTTACTGCTAGTAGTCCTTCCCTAAAATTTTCTAAAGTACGTCCTTTGTGATACAGTGGACAATAACCGAAACTCACAAAAAGAAATAGCACTACTTCAGGACAAATGAAAGTCATTATGAAAGGCAGTATAAATATTTGTAACTATCCTGTTTTAAAAGGCAACTGTATAAAGCAATAACTATAAAAATATTTGTTACACACTCAACAATTATAAGGACATAATTTGTATGACAATACTAGCACAAAGGAGGGAAGACAATTGAGCTATAGAGGAGCCAAATTTTAAAACAGTGTTCAAATTAAGTTGGAATTATTTCACCAGGTTGTTAAAAATTAAGATGTTAATAGTAATCCGCAGAACAACTGAGAAAATAAATTTTAAAAGTATATAAGAATTGACAAGAGAATTGAAATGGGGGCACATTAGAAAATATCCATTAAACACACAAAAAAGACAAATTAAGGAACAGCGAAACAAAAAAGACATAGAAAAAACAGCGAACAAAGTCTTTATCTGTAATTATATTATGTAAATTGATTAAACACGCCAGTCAAAAGTAGATTCTCAGAATGAATTTAATAAAGAATATCATGATCCAACTATATACTGTCTACAAGCAATACACTTAAGGGCCAAAGATATAGCTTGGAAAAAGACATAAAATGATTAAAGACTTAAAAAGCATGGAAAAAGGCACACCATATAAACAGTATCCAAATCAGGATTTCAGTGGCTATACTAATAGCAGTAATCACAGAGCTTAAAACAAAAGTGTTATTAGAGGTGAAAAGGACATTTTATGAAAAAAAAATTAGTCCTTCAGAAAGATGTTATGATTATAAACAAAGACACCTTTAAAAAGTTCCCAAAATACAGGAAGCAAAAATTGACAGAATTGAAGGGAGACAGAGAATTTAGCAATAATATTTGGAGAATTTAATACTCCATATTCAGTAATGAGTAGATCAGACAGAAGGTCAACATTGAAATAAAAGATTTGAACAAATAGACTTAATAGACATCTGTAGAACAGTTGTCTCTAAATCATACAAAATATGTTGTCCAACCAAAATAGAATTAAATAGACATCAATAAAAAATTTGAGAAATTCACAAATATGCGGAAATTAAGTTACTCTTAAATAGCCAATGGGTCAAAGAAGAAATTGCTATGGAAATGAGAATACACTTTAAGACATGAAAACAAAAATACGGCATCCCAACATATATGGAGCACAGCTAAGGCAGTGTTTAGAAGGAAGTATGGAATTGTAAACAAATGAAGGGGTAAAATAAGTAATTTTGACATCAGTTTAAGTTAAAGACATTTAAAAACAGCAGTTACATAAAGATCATTCTGACCTTTGTGCCGTTTCTTGAAAGCAGAAGACAAAATTCCTATGTGAAATACTCCCTGAAGATTAGAAGGAAAAGTAACATCTTTATACTCAAGATAGGAAGTCAATATTGAGAGAATTCTGTATAGACCTTGTTAAAATAACTTTTATCTTTTAAGCCTTAGTTGCTTATTCACAATTAACTATTGTTTGTTCAATCTAGTACATAAGTAGCTGACTATAACTGCTCCTTTGGGTATTCATTATGAGGGTTCTCATATCATGTAAAACTTGTATTATGCTTTTCTCCTGTTAACCTATCTTATTTAATTATTGGATCCAGCCAGGACCCTAAGGGGATAGAAATGGAGCTTTTTCACCACTATAGATTAAATATATTAAAAAATATATTAAATGTATTAACTAATATATTAAATATATATTTAATATATTAAATATCTATTAAATTAAATATATTAAATATAAAATAATATATTAAATAAATTAACTAATATATTATATAATCATATAATCATATTAAATATATTAAGAAAGATCTCTAGATAATTCATCTTAAGATATTTTTTGAGAAACTAGAACAACAAAAACTAACCCAAAGCAAGCAGAAAGAATAAATAAGAGCAGAAATAAATGAGACGGAGAATAAAAAAGCAATAGAGAAAATCAACAAAATTAAAAGTTAGTTCTTTGTAAACATCAACAAAATTGACAAACCTTTAGACTGAACAAGAAAAAAAGAAAACAAGTTTTTATTACATCAGAAATTGAAAAAGAAGACATCACTGACCTTGCAAAAATAAAAAGAATTGTAAAGGAATACTGTGAACTGTATGCCAATAAATTAAATTTAGATGAAAAAAATAAATTCCTAGAAAGACACGAACTACTGAAACTCACTCAAAAATAAATAAAAGAACTAAGTAGACCTATAAAAAGCAAAAATTTGAGTTAATAATTAAAAACACTTCTAGCAAAGAGAAGCTCAGAGCCAGATGTCTGCACTTGTGAATTCTAACAAATGTTTGAAGAACTAATACCAATTCTTCACAAACCCTTCCAAAGAGTAAGAGGAGGTAACACTTACCAACTCATGCTATGAATCCAGCATTACCTTTTTGCCAAAACCAGACAAAGGCATTATATGAAAACTATTTACCAATATCCTTTATGAATGAAGGTGCAAATATCCTCGAGATAAATGAGTAAACAAAATCTAGTAACATTTATAAATGATCATACACCATGACTAATTGAGATTTATCTCAAGAATGCAAGGTTAGTTTAACATTTTAAGATCAATAAATATACCAAATTAATAGAATAAAGGACAAAAAAAACCCCACATTTATTTTAATAGATGAAGAAAAAGCGTTTGACAAAATCCAATAATTTCAAGATAAAAACATTCAATACTAGGAATAGAAGGAAACTTCAACTCAGTGATGGACATCTGTGAAAAACTCACAGTTAGCACCATTCTTAATAGCAAAAGAAAGAATGACTTTCTCCTAAGATCAGAAACAATACAAGAATGCTGCTCTTGCTGTTTCTATTAAACATTGTACTGGAGGTTCTAGCCAGGGCAATTTGGCAAGAAAAGGATATAAATGACATTCAAATTGGAAAGGAAAAAGTACAACTGTATTTGCAGATGATTTTGTATATACTTTCGTATATAAATATAAGAAAACTAAACAATTTAAACTGATAAACAAGTTCATCAATGTAGCAAGATACAAGCTCAATATATAAAAATCAATGTATTTTTATTCACTGGCAAGAAACAATTTAAAAATAAAATTGAAAAAGCAATTCCATTTATAAAGCATCAAAAAAAGAAAGTACTTAGGAATAAATTTGTGTAAACAAAAAATAAATTTCCCTAAACAAAAACGAGATTTGTACACTGAGCACTACAAACATTGTTGAAAGTAAGATCTAAGTAAATAGAAGGACATCTGTGTTCTTGGATTTGAAAACTTAACATTGTTAACATGGCAATGCTTCCCATTTTGATAGACAGATTCAATATAACCCTATCAAAATCCCACTTTCCTCTAGACATTGATAAGCTGATCCAAAAATGTATGTGGTAATGCAATGCACCTGGCATAGTCAAAACAATCTTGAAAAAGAAAAGTTGGAGAACTCACTCTCTGCTGTTTTAAAACATACTGCAATTGGCCCTCTTATACCCTTGGGTTCTACATTGCAGATTCAGTCAACCATAAACCAAAAATAATTGAAAAAAATATAACAAATAACACAAAACACAATATAGCAACTAGTTACACAGCATTTACATTGTATTAGGTACAAGAGGGGAGCAAGAATAAGATATGACTGCTATGAGGATTTTTGGATTGTTGAAAATGACCTAAAATTAGAATGTGGTCATGGTTGCATAATTCTGTAAATAGAAGAAAACATTTTGAACTGTGCAGCTTAAGTGGATTTTATGGTATGTGAGCTATATATCTCAATAAAGCTGTAAAAAATGACCTAGAATCCCAATTTCTACTGAAAACTCTTTTCAAACCTATGCTGAATTTTTGAGAATTTAAAAGACATCTAGTGTCACATAGGTGGGAGGTGGCAGATTAAGGATGGAAACTAAATCTAACCCTGGAATTTGGGTTTTTAACCTTTCCTAGATCTTCACCAGACAATAGATCTTACTTGACTGAGACATCCATCTCATTTAGAGGTGTGAAGCCCTGGGTGGTTTAGAAGTAGCCATTACTATCACATAGAAAGCTAAGATTGAAAGATATAATTGATGTAATTATAATCAGGTCTGCTTAAGAAAAGACTAGATATTCATTTCCCCTACTGATAAGATTTAGATTCTGTTTCACATTTATTTTGTACATTGACAGTGATGGTTTTATGCAAAAATTAAGATTCTGTAAAAAACTTCCTCTAATGTTAGGGTGTGTGCATGTGCAGGGTGTGAAGTGTAGGTTTACATGTATTTTTTAAACCCTTATACATTCAGTAGAGTGTTACTTACATATTTAGAGAAACATCAGTGGATCCTCTTGCTTGTACAAGCAAGACCGCTTGTACATGCTTAGTGTTTGAGGTTCTCTAGTAGAGTAACAAACACTTCATCCCTATTGCCCATGACTCCTCTTCCTATAGCACATGTTATAGCCAAACTGCCTGCGGATGACTCCTTTGTCACATCTTCAGCTCTGAAGACCAGAAGGGAACTTTGGGAAATATTTCCTTAAGGATAGGGTCATAGTGAAGGAGACAGAGGAGTAGCCCTTAGTCACTGTAAGGTCACAAGGAAGTGCTGAGTCAGTACTTACTACTCAGAGAAGTGCTGAGCACAGTAAGTACTTCTAACTTACTATTGCAGTTAATTAGAATATGTGTGCCTACCATATCCTCATCTTGGCAGTGTAAAAGAAAAAAATACCAGCAAAACAAGGGTAGCCAAGTAATTTCTTGTGGAAAAATAATGTAATTTGGAGATCAATGGGTGACTTCCAAGAAAGTCATTTCAGTAGAAATAGCCAGATTGTAATGGGTGGTGAGCATTGGAGACAATACATGAATTTGACTGTGAAAGGAAATGAACTCCAAAACTGTCAGAGGGACAAAGTATTCCCTGAAGAACTTACAAACACAAACTGTGTTTAAGCAAAATAAAACGAAGAAATGAGAAATAGGAATTCAGATACCGGTTACAGCCTGTTTGGAGGCTATGTTAACAAGGCCATGGTCAAGGGTTCGGTTGTCATCCAGGACAGTTAGTCTTACATAATGAATCCTTTGTTTATTGGTCGCAGCTGCACCTCTGACCTTGAGCAGCCATTTAATAATTGCGTAGTTTTGACACATGGGAAGTCAGGCAGGCAAGAGCTGTGAATGTTCAGATGCAGATTCTTCTCAATATATGAAAAGGAAACTTAGATCCACACTCTAAAGAACTAGTAAAAGTGGCATGCTGTAGAAATCCCACTGGACTTGGATTTGGAAAACCTGGATTGCATGTTTTATCTCTGTCACTGTTCCCCTGATACTCTCAGGACAAAATACTCCATGTTCTGCTTGCAGAATACAGCTGAAAGTAGTATAAAAATCCTCATTAAGACAATCTACCCTGTCAATGAAAAGAAATTTACTGCACCATCATAGCATGGCAGGAAAGAAGCATGAGATTGGTTCATTCATTTGTTTATTCATTTAACAAATGTTTATTGAGTGTCTATTATCTCTCAGGCACTAAACTAGGTAAGGGAGGTGATTGTTGAGAAGATAAAGTCCTAGGAAAAAACAAAGAGAAAACAAGTAAATAAATAAGCCCTGTTTTTTTAAGGACTGTGATTAAGTAGATAATGTATTTGAATAGCTGGGGGTGGCCTCTGTGTAGAGAGGGGCCATGAAAAAAGCCTTTCTCTTGATTTGAGTTCCTCCAGGAAGAGGCTCTGAGCTAAGAATTTAGGCACAAGTGGTTTATTTGGAAGGTAATCCCAGGAGTCCCCAGAAGAGCAGGGGGTGAGACAAGGAAGGGAAAGAGCCCAGCAAAGTGCTTCATTAACCCTCCAATCACTTAGGCATCTGTAGCTGACTTCCCCTGGGGAACTCTTGGAGGTGGTGTTGAACATGGACCTCTGAGTTATTCCACCTGAGGTGGGTGGGAGCTGGGATATTGATAAAGAAATCATGGTCACTTATTAGTTGAAAGTTACTGTGAGAGGAGGGCATTTCTTGACATTTCCTGCCTACCAAACGTGGCCAGGGGAGATCCAGCAGCCAGAGAAAAGCTCTCAGCTGGAAAAAAACAAAAAAACAAAAAACCAGAAATGTAGGCGCCAGGAATCGGAAGTCAGGTCTTCATGGTAAGAGGGACCTATGGAGTCTGCCCCAGTTTCTGAATGACACTTGAGTAGAGAGAGAAGGAATGAAAATGATGCCACCACATGCAGAGGTAGAAGCTGTGCATTTCTGGAAATAGGAACTTCAAGAAGAAAGGTGAAGAAGTAGGAAAGGATGTATGTGTTTGAAACTGAAAAACAGGCCAGCGAAGTACCGGGGTTAGCAGAAAGTAGTATGTGATGAAACAAGTAGGAGGGTATCGATCAGATGTGGCTTTAAAGAGAGCAGAGAAATGGAATCGAAGTCATTCCAAGGGCAAAAGTCCTAGTTAAAGAATTTAGGAAAGGGAAATGATGTGGCCTGATTTACTGACTCCTAGAGACTGAAAATTAGAAAGGGGGCAAGAGTGGATAAAGGTGGTGACAGGCAAAAATAAATGAATGGATTTGACATTTGGAAAAAGAAAATTGGCTGGGCGCAGTGGCTCATACTTGTAATCCCAGCACTTTGGGAGGACAAGGTGGGCAGATCACTTGAAGTGTAGAATTCAAGACCAGCCTGGTCAACATGGTGAAATCCTGTCTCTACCAAAAATACAAAAATTAGCTAGGTGTGGTGGTGCGCACCTGTAGTTCCAGCTACTTGGGAAGCGAGGTGGGAGATTTGCTTGAATCTTGGAGACAGAGGTTTCAGAGCTGAGATTGTACTACTGTACTCCAGCGTGACAGAGTGAGACCCTGTCTCAAAAGAAAATAGGAAAAAAACCCATGGGACATGATTTGACAAGAGGGCAAAAGAAATGAAGGACATAAGGCTGACTTAGATATTTGGTTTGAGCAACCAGGTAGATTAGATGGTGGTACCCTTTCTTGAGGTAGGGAAGACTGGAGTAGAAAGAATTTGGGAGAGGCAAAAAATAGATTTATTTGTGATGTCTGTTAAACATCCAGCTGGAGGTGTTAAGTGGGCAGATGAGTCTAGAGTTGAAGGCAAAAATGCATTTGACATGTGAATTTGGGAGTCACTAACGTATAATTGACCTTTAAAATTATGAGGTTAGATTAGCTTTCCTAGGAAGAGAATAAGAGATTAAAAAAGAGATTGTGCACTAATACTCAAGAACCATCAGCATTTAATGGTCAGCTGGAGAAGGAGAAACTGGCAAAAGAAACAGAAAAGGAAAATCTGTGAAAGAAAAACATGAATGTGCTTTCATGAACACTATTTGTCAATGCATTTTGGAGGCAAGTGATGACTCATAAGAAAAAACATCGTAGCTGACTTGCGCCAAAAAAAAAAAAAAAAAAAAAAAAAAAAAAAAAAAAAAAGAATTGACTGTGCAACTGAAAAATTCAAGATTATACAGCTTCAGGCATAGCTAGAGCTAAGTACTCAAATGACATCATGTATAATTTTGGGGCTCCACTTTTTCCCACTTTCCCCTTTATGCTTACACAGACTCTTTCCACAGTGGATTCTTCTGATTTACAAATTCCAACGGTAAGATAATTTATCTTAACGCACACCCCCTAAATCAATGACTGTGGTCAGGAAGTGTGAGAGAAACAGAATAGCACCATGATTAAAGGTATGGGCTTCAACTCCGCTCTACTGTTCATTAGCTGAGTGAAGCTGGACTAGTCGAGGATTCTGTGGTTCTGTTTCATTGTTGCTACAATATGGCTAATTATAGTACCTACTTCATAAAATTATTATGACTATTAAATGAATTATTATTTCCAGAATGTTTAGAACAGTGCCTTGGATATAGTCAGCACTCTGTGCTACTACTATTCGATTGAACAGGTCTGGAGTAGAAGGTCAGTACTATCTGAAATGATATGACCAAGAGAAGGAGGAGGGTACAAAACTAGAGTATTGTCAACAGAAGTGAAAGTAGATCTTAGTGAAAGAACTTCAATAGACATTCACTGCAGAAGCAGGAAACAGTAAAATGTTCCATGAGGCAGGACAGAGTGAAGTGAGTCATATTCTGCTGAAGATGCAAGTGAGATGAGAACAGAGAGGAGTCCATTGGACCTAGAAACAGGAGATCACTGACCACAGAAGGTGAATGAGAAGTGAGGATGAAGAGGGAGCTAGCAGAGATGACTGTTAAAGTTTTTCTGTGATCACAGATGTAAAGATGGAAACAGTGAACTCTGGGGACTCCAATAGGTGGATGGAGAGCAAGGGGCAAGAGCTGAAAAACTGCCTGTTGGGTACCAAGTTCACCATTTGGGTGATGGGATAAATAGAAGCTCAAACATCAGCACCACACAATATACCCATATAAAAAACCTGCACATGTATGCCCTGAATACATTTTTAAAAAAGTTTTTCTGTGATAAGAGGAATTGAGCAGACATTGGTAGGAGACGTAAGAGTAAATGTTTTGTTTTCTTGTGTTTGCTGAGTATATATGTAAAGAGAATGGCCCAACAGAGATGGAGAAACTGATGACAATAGGGTATGAAGAAGGGAAAAATGAAGAGGCTGGGTCTTGGAGAAAGCAAGAGGGGATGAGACCCAGATGTCAGGCAGAAGAAATTGTGTGCAGTGAGAACAGCACACTTCCTCCATTGGAATAATGGAGAAGGCAGAGAAGATGAAGATGGATGCAGGTGAAGATGAAACATACTTTTGTTGAGAGAAATACGAGGCAGTTTTCTTTCATTGCCTTCTTTTACAGTGGTGTAAAAAGCGAGGTCATTATCTAAGAATGTATATCTGAGTGTATAATGCTGGGGGATGCTGGAAGGTCTGAAAAGAGGGAAGTTTTGATAAAATCTTAGCAGGGCTGTGTGGGATAGTAGGATGTGATGGGATAGTCCCCTTCTCTGCTCGTGGGTGAGCACTGCTGAGGCTGGGGGCTCATTTAAGCTTTGGTCGCCCACTACAGTGGAGTCCTGGTATGTGTCAGACAACCTCATTATATGAGATAAGTTATAAATTTTTCTGATCTTCTGATTTCTAAATTTCATTTTAATCACTCAAGTGGTGTGTAGATATTTCGAATTATTGGCCTACCTCCAAGAAGCCTTGCACTGATACTGAGAGTTGAGCACTGTCACCTTTCCACCACCTGCACCAACTACAGCGACAGAAGCTTTTCCTTAACTCTGCCAGATGCTCAGGCTCAGTTTCCCCTGTAGACTTTTAGATGTTTGGGTAATGTGAAAGGTGGTTGTTTTCTTATCTGAGCAGGGTATGAGCAGTGTCTGGGCTCACTTGGTCACTTCTGGATTTTTGTGGAAGGAAAACCTTCATCAGATTCTGATGGGGGGTGAGGGTGGCTCCTGGGAAGAGAAGATGGACCGTTTTCATTCTCACAATGGCTGAGATGTTCGAGATGGATGCCTCAGGTGCCCAGGTTCTGAGACCATGCCCTGAGGTCCCTTAAGGTGTCCATTTGCACAGTTCCTCCTTGTTTCTATATATAAAACATGATCAGATTTGATCTTCATTACCCCTAAATGTTTCTCATATTTTTTCCTTCCTGTGTCACTTCAGAAGAATCTTTTTCTATTTTCTGGATAAAAATCCCTCATTCTCCTAAATTTTATGTTTTATCTCAGAAGTATGCAACTAGATAGTGGTCCCTAAGGGATTCATCATTTAGGAAAAGTGGCTAAGCAGGCACCTGTAGTGTATGCATAATTTTATAATGAAATGTGTATTCATATTTACATATATTTGCATATATGCAAATAATATATTTGCATATGTGCCTGTTTATGTATTTGTGTATATGCATAATTCATACATAATATACATGTACTACTCTATTGATAGTTTAGGTTCTTCATAAAACATATATAGAAATATAAATTTAAATAAAATATAAAAGATGAAAAAAGTAACATTTAAATACATTTATTAACAGCAGTACAACTTTTTGCTCTTACTAAAATATCAGTAATAATTATTATTAATAATAATGTGTTTAGTGAGAGTAAGGTGAAAAAATACTGTTTTTGGAACTGAGGCTTTTGAGCCCCAAAAGTAGTTTTCAATAAACTCAATTCCTTTTTTTTTTTTTTTTTTTAAAACCTTGAATAGGCCCAGACTGGTACTGGAACATGTTTAACTTGGCCTTGGACAGACTTCACCTTGAAGCCATAATCAATAATTCCTAAAACTGCTGAGGATAGTGGGAAAAAGCAGAATATTTGTAAATTGGGCATGAGCGGTCTAATTTCAAGTTTGTGATTTTATTTGGCTTGCCGGTACCTTTACTGGTATTTTCTTGGTATTTTATTAGGCATTTTCTCATTGCCCAAAGTTAATTATTTCATGAGGTAAAGGAGTCTCCTATGAGACTTTTCAGGTAAAATATGTTGCTTTCCATGTTTCCACCCTTTTATCGAGGTTATAATTACAAAGTCCAGGGAAGGATGAAAAGGAAAAAAGAATCTTTATGATCCTTCTCTTCATCCCCCCCACCGTTTTTTGTTTGTTTGTTTGTTAAAAGAAGGCAGTATCAAGTCATTGATAGATTGAGATTAAGATGATTGGTGATTGCCTTTTTTTTCTTTTAGATCATTAATCATGCTGGAGTAGGGCAACGTGGGAATGTCCCATGCTGTGAAACTGATCTTTACCTATATCCTGTCTCTATCTATAGTTAATGGAACACCATTGAGGAATGGGCTATGAGTAAAGGACTTTTAAATTAAATTAATTTTTTTTATAACAATAAACAAGCTTAGTGAGTGCAGTCTCCTTCAACGGAGACCCCTTCAAAAGCAATGCATTTATTTGAACAATACTGTCATTGCTCAAAATAATGTCTGTAAGTTCTATTTTTCAATTCCTCTTAGAATTCTTCACAAGCTACCTACTGAAAATTAGTGCTCATGTATTAAAAGTCAACCCTAATTTAAAAAAAAATCAGAATTGCTAAGCTTGATTGCATACATTATTCAGAAAACTCAACTTTGGATGAATTCAGGCTGTTTTTGAAACTCCTGAGGATTTTCACAAGAACATAGGACAAGCTCTGAGCACAATTTCACATGGGACGGCTGAGCATAGTGGCTTGGACATGGGACTTTAGAGTTAGGAGGAAGGGATTACAGTTCTTTTTAGGACTAAATACTTGACACATATGCAAGCCCTAACATTCTGACAATTATTAGGTTCCCCTACAAAGTCTATGGAACAAATGGCAACAAAAATACGGTCATGTATACTCATTTTCCTTTCCTTTCCCTTCCCTCCCCACCTTAGTGCCACTCCCCAGAGGCTTCTGTGCTTTTCCTGTCAGTTACGCCACACACTTTCTACTGGACTCCGGCCACTGGAGTCATTGAGCTTCCCACCACTCAGAGTCCAGAAGTGCCTGGGAGTTGATGATCCTCCAGGTGGCCATAGGTGGGGGAGTGTGGATGACCAGCTTCTTTTCCTTGATCAAATGTAAGCCTTGCTCAGCAGGGACTTGACCTGAAACCAAACTCGTCCCTGTCCTGCCTGCCCTTTCCCCCTAGGGGTTTCTCCTTAGGCGCTGGTTCTTCATGAATCACTCGCTCAAAAACCCTTCTCCCAGGATCTGATTCTGCACACACC
This sequence comes from Chlorocebus sabaeus, assembly GCF_047675955.1. Classification (NCBI taxonomy): domain Eukaryota; kingdom Metazoa; phylum Chordata; class Mammalia; order Primates; family Cercopithecidae; genus Chlorocebus; species Chlorocebus sabaeus. Next base: position 23,595,234 of record NC_132911.1, read on the forward strand.
ATCCTCCCAGGATTGACATTTTGATTTAAATCAGCATTGATGTTCAATTATTGTTAACATGTAAATATTCCTGCAGAGACAACCCATATACTGTTTATCTTTATTAGATTAGACTTTTTTTTCTAATACTTTCTTTTAATTCTGTCATATTCCATTATCATAGCCTCAGTATTTTTCAAATGCATCATTTTGTTGGTCACACTATTTGACTTTCTTTTACTGCATTTCCCGGACCAGTCTTTGTCCTTAGCCTGATTTTTTTTTTAAGGCTTTTTCCTATGCTCTGCTCTTGGCCTAAAGGCCTTTTCCCCAGATCTTTACTTTTTATTTTTGAGAGTTCAGCTAAACGTAAAATTCCCTAGACAGGTTTCTCTGACAATCCTAGTTAAGTAGATGACCCATCCTTAAAACATCTCCATTACTTCCCTATCTGTACTATTTGTTTTTGTATGATTCTCTTTGTAGCACATAGCTCAATTTGAAATCACCTTACTTGATTAGTGGGTTTTGTTGTTTTGTTTTTGCCTGTATCCATCCCAACCTCTACCAGTGAGTGAGGGTTTGCTTTTGGCTTTTCACCACTCTTTCTCAAATATCTGGGACAATGACTGGTATGAAGAAGGTATGGAAAACCTATTTGCTAAATAAATGAATGAACTGAAAGTGTAATGAAAAGTGAGATCAAGCAGGAAACAGCTTCAAGCTGCCTAAAGGCACTGAAACAGAAGGAGCGAACAAATGAAAGTAGCCAGTACTACCATAGTCCCCTTTATCTGAGGGGGATGCCTTCCAAGACCCCCAGTGGATCCTAAAACCGCAGATAGTACTGATCGAACCCGATAGCTGTCAATCAGAGCACATGTCTGTTCATGTGTTCCACCCACAAATACATTGCCTTTTCCATCATAACTAAGCACTCAATCATGCCCTGTGGCCATAATTTTTGCAGCTTAAGATGCAACAGCAAAACTAGCACAGTTGTTTTTCCTTCTTCACAATTTCACAGATAGAAGATTCGTTCTTGCTATACATCTTAGCAACCTCAGTGTATGATGTTTTTTCTTATTAAGTTGAAAACTTTCATCTTTTCACTTGAAGGAGGCACTTTAGGGCTGCCCTTTGGCATATCTGAATTGCCAGCATCACTTCTCTTGCACTTTGGGTCCGTGATTCAATAAGACAAGGATGACTTGAACACAAGCATGCTGATACTGCAACAGTGGATCACTGAGAAGCTGCTAAGTGACTAACAGCAGGTTGCGTAGATGGTGTAGATATGCTGGACAAAGCGATGGTTCATGGCCTAGGCAAGGTGGTGAGAGAGTTCATCATGCTACTCAGAATAGCATGTGATTTAAAGCTTATGAATTGTTTGTTTCTGGAATTTTCTATTTCATATTTTTGGACCACGGTTGACTACAGGCAACTAACTGTGGATAGTGAAACTGGATAAGGAGTGACTACTGTATTCCAGGGTAATTTATAAAATACAAATCTGCCTAAAGTTCTTCACTGGCGGGACTTTCTCTTAGGGTAAAGTCCGAACTCCTTTATGCAGCCCACAAGGTTCCTAGGATGAGGACCCTGTCTACTTCTCCTGCCTGATGACCAACCATTCTCCCTTAGTTTCCTTCCTCCAACTCTTCTGGTCATTTTTCAACAACTCACATGTGGCCATGATCATTGTTTCTTGGTGGCTTCATGCATACCATCCTTTGGTCCAGAACACTCTCCGTGTTCTTTCTGCCAAGCTCTTTTCCTGGACTTGCTTCAGGCCTCAAATTAAATGTCCCCTCTTCAGGGAGGGTTTTGTGATTCCCCAGACTAGCTTAAGCCCTCCCCCCTCCCATTCTGTAATAAGCTGTCACAACACTAGCATTTCCTTTGTATTCAGTATGTTTGTGTCTATTTTTCTCTCTGAGCTTTGCTCAGTAGGAATATCATTACCAAGGAAGTTACTCCGTGCATAATTATTGCTATTTTTCTCTCTGGAGTTTCATTAGGTATAGTCTGAAGATAGCCTAGATTAAGGTCATGTGAGATTTTTATTTTTAAAACATTAGATTCTTGAGCCACACCTCCAGAACTGCTGTATCAGAAACTCTTGAAGTGGAAACAATGAAATTGTATCTTTAGCTGGCTCTCCAGCTTCTGCTTTGCAAGTTGGAGAACAACTACCCTAGTAATATCTGGTATGCTGGAGTCTATAGATACCTTACTCCATGTGCATCATTAAAGTCTTTCATGGTGCCTGCTTATGCCAATAAATATGGAAAAAATAAGTCCCTTGGCCATAATACCTACATCATAGAGAAGAAGAGACAGAGTCTGGGTCTAAGTATGGGTGGAGTGATAGGACTGGATATACGAAAAGAGGGTCAGAGATAATACATGGTTCTCAATAAAAGAATCTGTGAGGGCTCTTCATATGTAAGAGACGGGAACCAAACAGGCTTCAGTCAGAGAAGAATTTGTTGGATGATGTAGTTAAAGTATTTAGGTATGTGTTTGGCTTTAGGCATGAACGGATGCAGAGGATCAAAGGCTGTTACCTATTAGATTCAGTCACTTCCCTTTCTTGCTCGTTATTAAATCCCTATTTCTTATTTGATGAAGGCTTTATTCTGTGATGGTGAAATGGTTACTAGCAGCTTTTTCTTGTATAGATTAACATCATTAAGCTCAGTGATCTTAGCAGATGAAGAATGCCGCCTTTTTTTTTTTTTGAGATGGAATCTCAGTGTGTAACCCAGACTAGAGTGCAATGGTGCGATCTTGGCTCACTGCAACCTCCGCCTCCCGGGTTCGAGCGATTCTCCTGCCTCAGCCTCCCGAGTAGCTGGGATTACAGGCATGTACCACCATGCCTGGCTAATTTTGTACTTTTTAGTAGAGACAGGGGTTTTACCATATTGGTCAGGCTTGTCTCGAACTCCTGACCTCAGGTGATCTGCACACCTTGGCCTCCCAAAGAATGCCTCTTAAGGATTAACTCCAATGCAAGTCCTGATATGGAGTTTATTTGACCAATGTAGTCATCCGATCATTCCTAAGTCAAACACTGGGGCAGTCTAGGGGGTGGAATTAATTGACCACATCTGAAAAATGTACCCATTCCTTTAATGGTGAAGAGTAGAAGGTAGTAGAGTCAGATCTAACCGATCCATATGGATTGAAAGGAGGGCTGGGTTTTCACAGGAAAATTGAGAATATACCAAATATCTATTATTGAAAATTCATCCTATCAACCACTACTTATGATTCTCATGCCATATGCCAGACTGGCTCATGCACTAAGCATATAGCAAGACAGTGCAAATCACACTCTAAGCTTGTGTTCTTTTAGAGTTTATCTGCCAGGAAGGCAGATAATTCAATTACAATTACAGTAAAATTGGGTGAATGTTATAACAGAGAATGAATTACAGAGAGCTCTTATTTAGGCTACAGACTCAAGTAAGGTGCCCTGGAAAGAGCGAACTTGGGGCAGACTCCTTAAGATTGATTAGGAATTAGTCAGAATTAGAGGGTAGGAGGGTTCTAGATAGACAAACTATTCTACAGAGGAGAGATCATACCATGTCTGAAGGTCTGAAATAAGTGCAGCATGAAGTAGAGAATGGTCCTTTTTTCTTTTTCTTTCTTTTTTTTTTTTGAGATGGAGTCTCACTTTGTTGCCCAGGCTGGAGTGCAGTGGCATGATCTTGGCTCACTGCAACCTCTGCCTCCCGGGTTCAACAGATTCTCCTGCCTCGGCCTCCTAAGTACCTGGAAATACAGGTGCCCGCCACCATGCCTGGCTAATTTTTGTATTTTTAGTAGAGATGGTGTTTCACCATATTGGCCAGGCTGGTCTCAAACTCCTGACCTCAGGTGACCTGCCCGCCTTGGCCTCCCAAAGTGCTGGAATTACAAGCATGAGCAACCACATCTGGCCAACGGTCCTCTCTATCTCTGGTCTGAACCCCTACTAAGTAGCCTTCGTGTGGTACCAGCTTTCCCCCACAGTCCTGGCTTATGGGTTCTGGTAATACTATCTCTGCTCTGTGCCCCTGCAGTCCTAGGGGTGCTCATAACTTCTAGCTGTGTCTAAATGTCTGGGTTGCTTAACTATTCTTTTGGCTTTTCAGTTCTTCCATGACTTTGTAACCAGTTCTCTGCATTAAATGGCCACTGTTCGAAATACCTAGAGTGGTTTTCTACTTTTTAAATAGGACTATAGCAAAATTTAAAGCCATGTGTGGTTACCGTATTTCACCGTTGATTTGGGGACAAAAGCCTTATTAACCTGGATTCAAGACACAAGAAGAAGAATCTGTCTCTAGTTTGTCTAGTTTTCATGTCTGGTTTTTCAAAATTTCTTAATTGATGTGCTAGAGTTCTTTATATATTGATATCCTGATACTAATTTTTTGTCTACTATATATGTAGCAAATATTTTTCAGGATGTGTTGACTCCTTTTTTATTCATTTATCGATGTCTAAAATTTTAAAAATACTTAAGTAAAATCATATCTAGTTACTTTATGTAATTAAATCTAAAAAAACAAATAATATACTCATATTTTTTCCAATAATTTATATATTTATCTAATGTCAAATCATTTATACATCTAGAACATACTGTTATACTGAATCAGATAGAGACCTAGTTTATGTTCTCCACAACCCTTGCCAAAGGGTTAGTTAGAATTATTTATTGACCCTTACTTATTGTTAAGAGTTGACAAGAGTGATAATAACTGTCTTATTCTTATTCTACTACAGTACATTTAAGCCAAATTTCTTTATCTGCGTTCCTTAAGGTTTGCATTATAGTATGTTTTTGTGTTCTTGACATTTAACAATAGAAGAACATTTTTTTGAATGTTTTCCATATCTTTCAAAAAACTGGCCAAATATATCTTATAGAAATCATGTTAGGTACTAAGACACACAGGAGATAAGTATTTTCTTGAATTTAATTTAAAATGTTTACTTATCTAATTATATTTACGGCAGATTGACTGGAATGAATTCTCTCAGAATATAAAAACCATGTTGCACAATATACTATTTAGCCAAAAACGTGCACATATTTAGCTCTATGTTATTTGGCATCTAAAAAGCCTTTCCCTTTAGGAGCTTAAAAAGCACGTATTCCTTCTGTTTCCTGAAGAAAGACTTGGTTCAGGTTATCCTAGTTGTCCTGATTGCTCTTCAACCTTCCCCCTCAAATGAAATGAATTTGGAGGACACAAATAATGAGAGTAATTAAGTTCCTTAGGATACCAGTTTCACCATAAAGCATAGTATGAAAGCTCAGAGGTAGATGTTTTTATAAATCTAAGTAGAAGTTTGTTTAGGCTTGCCCTTTAGATAAATAATTCAATGTAAAGAAGTATGGGAGTAATTCTTGAGCTCAGTATCATTCAGGTCCATTTAACAACTTTATATCTCTAGAATGCATTAATTCATTCAATCAACAAATCAATAAATTTTATGCTAAAAATATCAAGTGCTAGAGATTCATGAGTGAACAAGATATACATGGTCCCTGTCTCCAAGAAATTCCAGTCTGCTGAAAGAAATGGCCTGTTATTAATGTGATGGGGGTAATTAGAATTTTTAATTTAGCACACATGGGGAGCACATTTTATCTAGTTTGGGTAGGTCAGGGAATACATCTCAGAAGAATTCTAACTGGAAATCTAAAAAACACAATAAAGGGCCGGGTGCGGTGGCTCACGCCTGTAATCCCAGCACTTTGGGAGGCTGAGGCGGTTGGATCACGAGGTCAGGAGACCCAGACCATCCTGGCTAACACGGTGAAACCCCGTCTCTACTAAAAATACAGAAAGCTAGCCCGGCGTGGTGGGCGGGCACCTGTAGTCCCAGCTACTCGGGAGGCTGAGGCAGGAGAATGTCATGAACCCGGGAGGCGGAGCTTGCAGTGAGCCCAGATCATGCCACTGCACTCCAGCCTGGGCGACAGAGCGAGACTCCGTCTCAAAAAGAAAAAAAACAAAACAAAACACACACAATAATGAGTGGGAAATACATGTTCTAAGGCAAAGAAACAGCATAAAACAAAGGCCTTAGGAAGAAAGCCTATGGGGGGCAGTAAGAGAACTTCAGAAAGAGATAATGACTTGAAGACAGAGGATGATGGGGCTGAAAAGATGACCATAAACTCCAGTAAGTTAAATATTTGTCCCTAGGCCAGTAGGTAGGGCCATAACCATAGGGTAGAACACAATCACATTTGCTTTTTGTGAGACTCAGCTGACTTCAGCTGATGAAGGAATTGAAAAGGGAAGGCAAGAAGGGAGGCAGGAAGACCAGTTAAGAGGCACAACTGGTGTTGTATCATACCCAAATGAAAAGTAGACAGATTCAAGGGAGTTTAAAGAAATAGAATATGCAGGACTTGATGACACATTGGACGTGAGGAAAAGGGAAGCGCGCAGGCTGACTTTAGGTTTCAGTGCTATGAAACATCGAATATAGTGTAATTAACTAATATGACAACCCCAGAGGAAATAACAGATTTGGGGGAAGAGGCGCTGAGTTCAGTTTTGGGCGGGTTTAATCCAAGGTACCCATGGGATATCCAAGATACAGAGTAAAGATTAGGGTACTGGATCTAGAACTCAAAGACTGAGGTGTGGATTTTGGATTCAGCAGTTTATAGAGAATGATATGAAAATCATAGATTTTTAATTGTACATCTGATTGTCCACTAAGGCGGAAAGGTACAATTACTGAGCAAATAGAACTAAGCCTTGCCACCATTTGACTCATTATGCAGTACAGGTAGGGCCAGTAGTGTTTGCACATGAACAATTTCACCTATGAATTTTTAATTTTATTTTTAAAAATGTATATTGGGGCTAGGCATGGTGGCTCACACCTGTAATCCCAGAACTTTGGGAGGCCAAGGCGGGCGGATCACCTGAGGTCAGGGGTTCAAGATCAGCCTGGCCAACATGGTGAAAACCCATCTCTACTTAAAAATAAAAAATTAGCCAGGCGTGGTGGCGGGCGCCTGTAATCCCAGCTACTCAGGAGGCTGAGGCAGGAGAATCACTTGAACTGGGGAGACGGAGGTTGCAGTCAGCTGAGATCGAACCACTGCACTCCAGACTGGGTGACAGAGCAAGACTATGTCTCAAAAAACAAATTATATTGGATATTGACAAGTTATGATTGTATATATGGGGTAAAAGTGATTATATATATTTATGGGGTAAAAATGATGCTATAATATATGTATACCATGTGTTGTCTAATTGAAACACTGCATCCTTTGATTGACATCTCCCCATTTCCCTCACTTCCAGCCTCTGTTAACCACAATTCTGCTTTCGAATGCCTTAGATTCCACATGTAAGTGAGAACATGCAATATTTGTCTTTCCATGCCTGGCTTATTTCACTTGGCATAATGTCCTCCAGTTTCACCCATGTTGTTGGAAATGGCATAATTTCTCTTTTGTTAAGGCTGAATAGTAGTCCATGGTATATATACAACATTTTCTTTATCTGATTATGAGACATTTAGGTTGGTTCCTTAACTTGCCTATTGTGAATCATGCTGTAATGAACACGAAAGGGCAGACTTCTCTTTGACATATTGATTTCAAATTCTCTGGATATACGCTGGGAAGTGGGGGATTGCTGGTTCATATGGTAATTCTGTTTTTATTTTTTTGAGGACAGTTCGTACTGTTTTGCATAATACTGTGTTAATTTACATTTCCACCAACAGTGTACAAGGGTTCCCTTTTCTCCACATCCTCACCAAAACTTGTTATCTTTCATCTTTTTAATAATAGTCATTTCGACAGATGTGAGGTGATATCTCACTGTAGTTTTAATTTGCATTTTCCTAATGTTAGGAATGTTGAGCATCTTTTCACATATCTGTTGGCCATTTGTATGTCTTGTTTAGAGACTATCTTTTTCATTTCTGGTAGAGTACTCCAAACATCTTTTCTTATGGCTTTTCTCATTTTTTTTAAGTTCAGTTATTTATTTTCTTGCTATTAAGTTGAGTTTCTTACATATTTTGGATATTAACTCCTTATCAGATGTATGGCTTACAAATACTTTCTCCCATTCTATAGGTTGCCTCTTTACTCTATTGTTTTCTTTGCTGTGTGGATGTTACTCAGTTTGGTATAATTCCATTTGTCTATTTTTGGTTTTGTTGCCTGAGATTTTGGGGTCAAACACACAAAAAAATTGTCTAATGTTGTATAGTTTTCTTTCTGTTTTCTTCTATTAGTTTTATGGTTTCAGATCTTATGTTTAAGTCTTTAATCCATTTTGAGTTGATTTTTGTACAGATGCTTCTTTACCTACGATGGGGTTCTATCTCAAACCCATCATAAATTGAAAATATTGTAAGTAAAAAATGCATTCATTACACCTAATCTAGTAAACATCAAAACTTAGCCTAGCCTTCTTTCAACATGCTTAGGAGGCTGGGTGCGATGGCTTATGCCTGTAATCCCAGCACTTTGAGAGGCCAAGGCAGGCGGATTACCTGAGGTCAGGACTTCTGAGAGCAGCCTGGCCAATGTGGTAAAACCCCATCTCTACTAAAAATACAAAAATGTACCCGGGCATAGTGGCACACACTTGTAATCCCAGCTACTTGGGAGGCTAAGGCAGGAGAATCACCTGAACCCAGGAGGCAGAGGTTGCAGTGAGCCGAGATTGCACCATTGCACTCTAGCCTGGGTAACAGAGCAAGACTCCATCTTGAAAAACAAAAAAACATGCTCAAGATACTTATATTAGCCTGCACTTGAGCAAAATTGTCTAACAGAAAGCCTGTTTTATAGGTAAAGTGTTGAATATCTCATGTGATTTGTTGGATACTGCATTGGAAATGAAAATAGGAATGGCTTGCTGTTGCCCAGCACTGCAAGAGAGTATCATGCTGTGTATCACTAGCCTGTGAAAAGATCAAAATTCAAAGTATGATTTCTACATGCTTTTGCACTATCACAAAGTCAAAAAAATAAAATCAAACCGATGTAAGTCAGGGACATGTGTACATGGTGTGAGATAAAGTTCTAATTTCATTCTTCATGTTGCTATTCAGTTTTTCCGACACCGTTTATGGAAGATCCTTTCAATAAATGACCTTTTCTCACTGTGTATTCTTGGCATCTTTGTGGAAAAGCAATTGACCTTAAATATGTGGGTTGATTTTTGAGATCTTTATTTTGTTCCACTGGTCAGTGTATCTATGTTTATGCCAGTATCATTCTGTTTTAACTATGATAGGTTTGTAATATAATTTGAAGTTATTGTCTGTGAATTCTTAGAAGTGCCATGTTTTAACCACATCTGCATATATTTAAATTTGAATATATTCTTAAGGAAAAGAATTTTTTAAAAATCTGTTTTGTTCAGTTATATACCCAAGACATGGTAGACTCTTTGACACATAGTAGACCCTTAACAAATATTTGATGACTCAATGAATAAAATTCTATACAAAAAAAGCACAAAATAATATCCAAGTTCTTAATAAATTCAGTCAATGATTGTTTCTTTTATTACATTTTTAAAATGTCTAAAATTAATATCTAAAAGGTATGAATTTTAAACAAAAAAGTCTCAGAACCTAAGGCACAGAGTCCCAAGTTCTAATTATTGTACCAAGTTTTACACTGGCCAAGAATACCCTCAGCCTCTCTTCTCATGTTGAGATTCCTATGAAAAGAGAATAGATTATGTTGTTTTCCCACTAGCTCATGTGAGGTTTCCACTGTGTTTTTCCATGTAGCCAGCTTTCCAGATTTTATCCTTTGTAATCTTTGCCTCCACTTCTCCTTCCTTGTCTTCAGTGAAAACTGTTCTTTTCCATACAAATTTCAGATTGTGACTTTTACATAAGATATTCCCATTCAGATGTCTTTTCTCAACCTGTTGTAGCCTCCTGCCCTTTGTTTGAAAAGAGTGAAACATCATGAACTTTACTTTTTGACCTTTGAGCATTCATAGGGGAGACAGGAGAGAGGCGGCACAGAGGCCTGGGAGAATGCCTGCCTATAAGCGGCTGTCATGGTTTGAGCCTCTAAAAGGGCAAGCCTGTTGCTAAGGAAACTGCTGCTCTAGGAGGGCTAAACACACAGTAAAATAGCAGGAAAGGAAGGCACAAATAAGTCAGATGCTTGGGGGAGGGGGTGGCAGGAGGCAACCTAAGAACTTTAAACCTTTATTGCTAGGAACATATCAAAGGCTCTAGTGAGGAGAAAATCAAGTGTCTATATCCCTTCCTAGAATATAGCTGAAATTTAAAGGAAGCCTAGATTTCATGTGAATGTCATTTTGCTTAGCACACAAGCAGAAAAACAGTGGCTGTCAATACTTCATTAATATTTAGAAAGTATATAGCGATTTTCCAAATTTAATCATGTTCATTTGTAATATTCAGTATCATAAGAACACATTCGTAATACTCAATCATCTTATTTTGTAGTCAATGCTTAACGTAGCAGTATTCCATTTTGTAAATATATAAAAATTTGTCCTAAAAAATGACCTATTGGGTACTGTGCTCACTTCCTCCGTAACAGGATCGTTCATACTCAAAACCTTAGCATCACACAATATATCCATGTGAAAAGACCTGCGTATGTACCTCATGAGTCCAGAAAAGTTGAAATTATTAAAAAAAAAATCCTTGGCCGGGCGTGGTGGTTCAAGCCTGTAATCCCAGCACTTTGGGAGGCCGAGACGGGCGGATCACGAGGTCAGGAGATTGAGACCATCCTGGCTAACACGGTGAAATCCCACCTCTACTAAAAAATACAAAAAAGTAACTGGGCGAGGTAGCGAGCACCTGTAGTCCCAGCTACTCGGGAGGCTGAGGTAGGAGAATGGCGTGAACCTGGGAGGCGGGGCTTGCAGTGAGCTGAGATCTGGCCACTGCACTCCAGCCCCAGCGACAGAGCGAGACTCTGTCTCAAAAAAAAAAAAAAAAAACAAAAAAAAAAAACACACCAAAAAAACCATTCATCTATGGACATCTAGATTGTTCTAGTTTTTCTCAATAAAGCTGCTTACAGACATTTATGTTTAAGTATTTTTGTGGACATATGTTTTCATTACTCTTGCATAATTATCTAGAAGTTGACATGTTGGCTGATATGGAAAGTGTATGTTTAACTTTATAAGAAACAGCTAAACTGTTTCCCAAAGTTGTTATACTGTTTTACAGCCTAACCTGCAATGAATAAGAATTTTAGTTACTTCACGTTCTCCTCAGTGCTGAGTACTGTGATTTGAAAATTTTTTTTACCCATTTTGTTGGGGGTGTGGTATGGTTAGGCTTTGTGTTCCCACCCACATCTCATCTTGAATTGTAATACCCATAATCTCCATATGTCAAGGGAGACAGACCAGGTGAAGACAGTTGAATCATGGGAGCAGTTTTCTCCATGCTGTTCTCATGATAGTGCGTTCTCATGAGATATAGTATGATGGTTTTATAAAGGGCTCTTCCTTTCACTCGGTACTTCTCCTTCCTCTTACCTTGTGAAGAAGGTGCCTTGTTTCCCCTTCGCCTTCCACCATGATTATAAGTTTTCTGAGGCCTTCCCAGCCATGGTGAACTGTGATTCAATTAAACCTCTTTCCTTTCTAAATTACCCAGCCTCAGGCAGTTCTTCATAGTGGTATGAAAACAAGTTAATACAGAGTGTAATATTACATTATGGCTTTAATTTGAATTTTCATGATGTCTAATGATTTTCCTGTGGTTATTGGCAATTTATATATTTTCTTTTGTGAGTTATCTGTTCAAATCTTTGCTCATTTTTAAATTGGGGTTTTGACTTTGGGGGGCCAAGATGGCCCATTAGAAGCAGTGACAATTGGAGGCTCCCATCAAAAAGAATCATAACAGCATGCAAATCCTGCACCGGCAACTGAGGTATCCAGGTTCTGTCATCAGAACTGACTAGGCATCTGGCATGACCCATGGAGAAGTGAAGAAGAGCAGTGTGGTGCGGCAGCCCACCTGAGAGCCATGCCGGGCGGGGGATCCCACAACCCTCAGCCAGGGGAGGTGGTGAGTGAGCATGCTACCCAGCCTGCAAAAGCATGCTTTTTCCATTGAACTGTGCAACCCACGGATCAGAAGATCCCACTCACAAGACCATGCCACAGGGGCCTAGGATCCCCGCGACCGAGCCATGCAGATTCTCAATAGCCACCAAGCTAGAATAGTTTTAAACCTGCAGAGCTCCCAGGGGGAGGGACAACCAGCACCACAGCTGCAGCTGCCTGCTGTCTAAGCTGTTTGAGCTCCTTGGGGGAGGGGTGATAGCTAACAGTGGGACCCATAGCTGCCTAACAAACTAAGTTCCCAGGGTCAGGGAAGGGCAGCAGCCATCTCTATAGCTTCAGGCTGTGCTTTTTCCCTGCTGGAACTAGAAAGGCTGGACAGCATGGTCACAAGAGGTATCCCCCACAGCCCAACACACTGGCTGTGGGAGACTGTGGAGAGTGCCTCTTCAGGCCTGGACCTGACCCATCCCTCTTCACTGGGTGGGGCTTCCCTGCAGGAACTCCAATAACTCCAGCCAGGGCCTCAAGGAGAGGACTCTGATCTCTCTGGGCCTGAGCCGCTAGGGGTAGGGGTAGGCACAGTCTCCATGGACCAGCAGACTTAGTCTTACCTCCTGCTAGTTCTGAGGAATCCAGGCAGCCCAGATGAGTGGGTTTCCCCCCAGCAAAGCATACCCCCTTCACCAAAGGACAAAGTGCTTTGTTACATGGGTCCTGCTCCCTGTGCCACCCAAGTGGATGAGACCCTCCAACTGGTTGTCAGATACCCTATATAGGAGCATTTCTACTGACATCAGGTTGGTGCCCCTCGAGGTCAGAGATCCCAGCAAAGGAAGCAGGCATCCATCTTTGCTGTTCTCTAGCCTCCTTGAGTGACATCTCCAGGTACAGGAGTAAACCAGATGAATAGGGAGTGAAGTGAACCCCCAGCAAACCGCAGCAGTCCTACAGAGAAGGACCTGACCATTGCAAGGAAAACAAAAAAAGCAACAACAAACAGCATCAAGATAAAGGCCCCAGCAAAAAAAGAAAACCCATTCCAAGTGTCAGCAGCCTCAAAGATGGATACTAGACAAACTCAAGATGCGAATCAATGAAAAAATGCTGAAAACCCACAAGGCCAGAGTGCCTCCTCTTCTCCAGATGATTGCAACACCTCTCCAGCAAGGGCATAGAACCAGAGGGAGAATGAGATGGATGAATTGATAGAAGTAGACTTCAGAAGGTGGGTAATAACAAATGCTGCTGAGCTAAAGGAACATGTTCTAACCCATTGCAAAGAAACTAAGAACCTTGATAAAATGTTACAGGAGCTGCTAACTAGAATAACTAACTTAGAGAGGAACATAAATTACCTGATGGAGCTGAAAAACACAGCATGACCAAGCAGAAGAAAGGATATCAGAGTTTGAAGACCATTTTGCTGAAATAAGACATGCAGATAAGATTAGAAAAAAAAGAAAAGGAACAAACAAAACCTCTGAGAAATATGGTAGTATGTAAAAAGACCAAACCTGTGACTGACTGGAGCACCTGAAAGAGACAGGAAGAATAGAACTAAGCTGGAAAACACACTTGAGGATATTATCCAGGAGAACTTCCCCAACCTAGCAAGACAGGCCAACATTCAAATTCAGGAAATACAGAGAATGCCACTGAGATGCTCCATGAGAATATCAACCCCAAGACCCATAATCATCAGAGTCTCCAAGGTCAAAATGAAGGAAAAAATGTTAAGGGCAGCCAGAGAGAAAGGCCAGGTCACCTACAAAGGGAAGCCCATAAGACTATCAGCAGACCTCTCAGCAGAAACCCTACAAGCCAAAAGACAGTGGAGGGCCAATATTCTACAATCTTAAAATAATTTCCAAACCAGAATTTCATATCCAGCCAAACTAAGCTTCATAAGTGAAGAAGAAATAAAATCCTTTCAAGACAAGCAGATGCTGAGGGATTTCGTCACCACCGGGCCTGCCTGAAGCACAAAATATGGATCCTGAGATCCTGAAGGAAGCACAAAATATGGAAAGGAAAAACTGGTACCAGCCACTGCAAAAACACTCCAAAATATAAAGACCAATGACACTATGAAGAAACTGAATCAACTAGTGGGCCAAATAACTGGATAGCATCATGATGACAGGATCACATTCACATACAACAATATTAACCTTAAATGTAAATGGGCTAAATGTCCCAAGTAAAAGACACAGATTGGCAAATTGGATATCAGTGTGCTGTAATCAGACCCATCTCATGTGCAAAGACATATATAGGCTCAAAATAAACAGATGGAGGAAAATTCACCAAGCAAATGGAAAGAAAAACGAAACAAAACAAAACAAAAAAACAGGGTTGTAATCCTAGTCTCTGACACAAACCAGACTTTAAACCAATAAATATCAAAAAAGACAAAGAAGTGCATTACATAATGGTAAAGGGATCAACTCAACAAGAAGAGCTAACTATCCTAAATATATATGTACCCAGTACAGGAGCACCCAGATTCATAAAACAAGTTCTTAGGGACCTACAAAGAGACTTAGAGTCCCTCACAATATTAGTGGGAGACTTTAACTGCACTGCCAATATTAGATCAATGAGACAGAAAATTAACAAGGATATTCAGGAGTTGGACTCAGCTCTGGATCAAGTGGACCTAATAGACATTTACAGAGCTCTCCACCCCAAATCAACAGAATATACATTCTTCTTAGTGCCACATGACAGTTATTCTAAAATTGATCACATAAGTGGAAGGAAAACACTCCTCAGCAAATACAAAAGAACTGAAATCATAACAGTCTGTCAGAGCACAGTGCAATCAAATTAGAAGTCACGATTAAGAAACTCAAAACCACACAACTACGTGGAAATTGAACAACATGTTCCTGAATGACTCCTGGGTAAATAATGAAATTAAGACATAAATCAAGAAGTTCTTTGAAACCAATGAGAACAAAGAGACAATGTACCAGAATCTCTGGGACATAGCTAAAGCAGTGTTAAGAGGTAAATTTATAGCATTAAATGCCTACATCAGAATGCCAGAAAGATCTCAAATTGACACTCTACTATCACAATTAAAACAGCTAGAGGAGCAAGAGTAAACACATGCAAAAGCTAGCAGAAGATAAGAAATAACTAAGAGCAGAACTGAAGAAGATAGAGATAGGAAAACCCTTCAAAAAATCAATGAATCCAGGAGCTGCTTTTTGGAAAAATTAATATAGATTACTAGCTAGACTAATAGAGAATTCAAATAGACACAATAAAAATTGATAAAGGGGATATCACCACTGACCCCACAAAATAAAGAGCTTTATGCAAATAAACTAGAAAACCTAGAAGAAAGGGATAAATTCCTGGACACATACACCCTCCCAAGACTAAACAAGTAAGAAGTTGAATCCCTGAATAGACCAATAACAAGTTCCAAAATTGAGGCAATAATTAATAGCTTGCCAACCAAAAAACACCCAGGAACGGATGGATTCACAGCCGAATTCTTCCAAAGACACAAAGAAGAGCTGGTACCATTCCTTCTGAAACTATTCCAAGCAATTAAAAAGGAGGGACTCCTCCCTAACTCATTTTATGAGGCCAAACATCATTCCAATACCAAAACCTGGCAGAGACATAACAACAAAAAAACTTCAGGCCTATATCCCTGATGAATGACAATGCAAAAATCCTCAACAAAATATTGGCAAACTGAATCCAGCAGCACATCAAAAAGCTTATACACAGTTATCAAGTCAGCTTCAACCCTGGGATGCAAGGCTGGTTCAACATAGGCAAATCAATACATGTAGTCCACCACATAAACAGAACCAATGATAAAAATCACATGATCATCTCAATAGATGCAGAAAAGGCCTTTGATAAAATTCAACACCCCTTCATGTTAAAAGCTCTCAATAAACTAGGTATTTATGGAACATATCTCAAAATAATAACAGCCTTTTATGACAAACCAATAGCCAATATCATACTGAATGGGCAAAAGTTGGAAGCATTCCCTTTGGAAACCAGCACAAGACAAGGATATGTTCTCTCTCACCACTCCTGTTCACTATAGTATTGGAATTTCTGGCCAGGGCAATCAGGCAAGAGAAAGAAAGGATATTCAAATAGGAAGAAAGGAAGTCAAATTGTGTCTCTTTGCAGATGACATGATTATTTAGAAAACCTCATCATCTCAGCCCAAAAACTCCTTAAGCGGATACACAACTTCAACAAAGTCTCAGTATACAAAATCAATGTGCAAAAAACACAACTTCTATACACCAACAAGTGACAAGCAGAGAGCCAAATCATGAGTGAACCCCCATTCACAATTGCTACAAAGAGAGTAACATACGTAGGAATAGAACTTAAAAGGGGACATGAAAGATCTCTTCAAGGAGAACTACAAACCACTGCTCAAGGAAATAAGAGAGGACACAAACAAATGGAAAGACATTCCATGCTCATGGATAGCAAGAACCAATATCATGAGAATGACCATACTGCCCAAAGTAATTTATAGATTCAGTGCTATTCCCATCAAATTACCATTGACATTCTTCACAGAATTAGAAAAAAAACAGTTTAAATTTCATATGGAACCAAAAAAGAGCCCATACAGCCAATATAATCCTAAGCAAAAGGAACAAAAATGTAGGCTACTTGACTTCAAACTACACTACAAGGCTACAGTAATCAAAACAGCATGGTACTGGTACCAAAACAGACGTATAGACCAATGGAACAGAATAGAGACCTCAGAAATAACACCACACATCTACAACCATCTGATCTTTGAAAAACCAGGAAAAAGAAATGAGGAAAAGAGTCCCTATTTAATAAATGGTGCTGGGAAAACTGGTTAGCCATATGAAGAAAACTGAAACTGGACCCCTTCCTTACATATTATACAAAAATTAACTCAAGATGGATTAAAGACTTAAATGTAAAACCCCAAACCATAAAAACCCTAGAAGAAAACCTAGGCAATACCATTCAGGACACAGGCATGGCCAAAGACTTCATGACAAAAACACCAAAGGCAATGGCAACGATGACCAAAATTGACAAATGGGATCTAATTAAAGAGCTTCTTCACAGCAAAATAAACTACCATCAGAGTGAACAGGCAAACTATAGAATGGAAGAAAATTTTTGCAAGCTACCTGTTTGACAAAGGTCTAATATCCAGAATCTACAAGGAACTTAAACAAATTTACAAGAAAACAACAATCCCATCACAAAGTAGGCAAAGGATATAAACAGACACTTCTCAAAAGAAGACATTTATGCTGCCAACAAACATATGAAATCTCAACATCACTGATTAATTAGAGAAATGCAAGTCAAAACCACAATGAGATACCATTTCATGCCAGTCAGAATGGTGATTATTAAAAAGTCAAGAAACAATAGATGCTGGTGAGGCTGTGGAGAAATAGGAAAGCTTTTACACTGTTGGTGGGAATATAAATTGGTTCAACCATTGTGGAAGACAGTGTGAAAATTCCTCAAGGATCTAGAACCAGAAATACCATTTGGCCCAGCAATCCCATTTCCTGGGTCAGAGGAAAATAAATCATTCTACTGTAAAGACACATGCACACGTATGTTCATTGCAGCACTATTTACAATAGCAAAAACATGGAACCAACTCAAATGCTGATCAATGATAGACTGAATAAAGAAAATGTGGTATATATACACCAATAAATACTATGCAGCCATAAAAAGGAATGAGATCATGTCCTTTGCAGGGACATGGATGGAGCTGGAAGGCATCATCCTCAGCTGACTAACACAGGAACAGAAAACCAAACACCACATGTTCTCACTCACAAGTGGGAGCTGAACAATGAGAACACAGGGACACAAGGAGAGGAACAACACACACTGGGGCCAGTTGAGGGGTGGGGGACAAGGGGAGGGAGAACCTTAGGACAAATAGCTAATGCACATGGGACTTAAAACCTAGATGACGAGTTGATAGGTGCAGGAAACCATGATGGCGCACGTATACCTGTGTAACAAACCTACATGTTCTGCACTTGTATCCTGGAACTTAAAGTAGAATAAAAATAAAAAATAAATAAAATAAAATTGAGGTTTTGTCTTTATTTTTTCTGAGTTGTAAGAGTTCTATGTATTTTCTGGTTAAAAGTTCTTTGTAAGACATACGCATTAATAAATTTTACACCAACTTCTGGCTTGTGTGTATTTTCTTTAACAATACTTTTGAGAAAGTGGATGTTTTAAATTTTGATAAACACATTTAATTATTTTTTTATAATGTGGGCTTTTGTATCCTATCTAAAAATCTTTGTCTACTTCTAATGTTGCAAAGAATTTTTTATCTGTGTTTTCTCCTAGAAGTTTTGCAATTTTAGCCTTTACATCTAACTCTATGATCCATCTTAAGGTAATTTGTACACATAGAGTAAAGGAAGGGTCAAAGTTATTTATGCATTTTTTTTTTCACATAGATATTTAGTTGTTCTAGCACCATTTGTTAAAAACACTCTTTTTTCCACATTAAATACCTTGGAATTTTTTTGGCCATAAATAAACAAATACACATGGATCTATTTCTGTATTCTCTATTTTCTTGATTTATGTTTATTCATTTCTAATGTCACATTCTCTTCACAACTTTATAAGTATTGAAATCAGGTAGCATGATTCCTTTATCTTTGTTCTTTTTCAAAATTAATTTGGATGTTCCAGGTTTTTTGGATGTGCAAGTAAACTTAGAATCTATTTATTTTTAATTTTTGTGGATACGTAGCAGTTGTATATATATTTATAGGGTACATGAGATGTTTTGATACAGGTGTGCAATGTGTAATAATCACTTCATGGGCAAGAGGGTATCCACCCCTCAAGCGTTTATCTTTTGAGTTACAAACAAACCAATTATAGTTTTATTATTCAAAATTTATCTAAAATATATGACTTATTTAAAATACAGTTAAGTTATTGACTATATTCACCTGTTGTGCTACCAAGTAGTATATCTTATTCTTTCTATTTTTTTGGTACTCATTCAATTTATTAGTATCTTCAAAAAACTTTCTGGAAATTTTATTGAGATTACTAATCTGAGTAGTTTTGACATCTCAAAATACTGTGTCTTAATGAAACCATGAGCATATTAGATCCTTCCATTTATATAGGTCTTCTTTAATTTCTCTCATAAATATCTTAGAGTTTTCAGTAAACTGATTTGGTACACATTTTGTTAAATTTCCTATAATTTCTTTGTTTTTCTACTGTTTTAAATGGTGTTGCTTTACATTTTAATTTCCAAAACTGTTCTGTTAGTATAGAGTTAGTATATACTGTTAGTATATATTAAGAGAGTTTCCTTGATCTTACATTCCTAAGCCTTGCTGAATTTAGTTCTAGTAGCACTTTTTATGGATTCTTTAGGATTTTCTATGTACAACTAAGTCTTCTACAAATAGACATTTTTACTTCTTCCCTTACCATCTTATGTTTTAGATACCTTTCTTGTCTTATTGCACCATTTCATGCTCTTAGTATATTACAGACTATGAATAGTGAGAGTTAACATCCTTTTTTCGTGTAAAGTCTTAGGACAAAAATCATCTTTTTATGTTGTAGAGTTTTTGCATGTGTCTTTGATTAAGGTGAACAAGTTCATTTCTGCTGCTGTTATTCTGAGAGTTTAACCACGATTACGTGTTAATTTCTGTTGCATGCCTTTTTTGCTATTTTAAAATGGCTATACATGTTTTTATTTTATCAGTATAATGAATTGATTTTTTGAATGTTAACCAATTTAATATTCAGTCCACTCACATTGTATTATCATGCTTCTATTTCAGGATTCAATCAGCTATAATTTTGATAAATATTTTTATGTTTGTGAAAAATATTGGTTTATAGTTTTTTTGGATTGTCTATTATTGATTAAGTTGTCTGTTTTTATTTGACTTTTTTTTTTTTTAAATCAGGATAATGCCTTATAAAATGCCTCGGGGAGTGTTTTCTTCTCCACTGTTTTCTAAGAGAGTTTATGTAGGAATATATTGATATTAAATTTTCCTCTTAAATATTTGATGTAATTCAACAGTTAAGACATTAGAGTCTGGATTTTTTATTATAAAGGTGTTTTAAGTTACCAATTCATTTTAATACATGAAAACCTATTTATATTTTCTGTTTCTTATGTCAATGAATTTATCTACCTTAGTCATACAATTAAATAGCAAAAAATTCATAATATTATTTAAAAAATATCTATAAGGTCTATATTGAATTTTTTCATTTGTGATACTTTTAGCTCCTGACATCTGTTTTTTCAGTTTCAGTCTACATAGAAGTTTCTCAATTACAGCTGACCCTTGGACAATGCAGGAGTTTTTATGACTGTTATTTGGTATATTTTTCTCAATTCTTTTGCTTTGAAAACATCCAAGACTTTAGGTGTAAGAAACATTTTTTGCAGGTAACTAGTGCTTGAATATTTATAAAAAATTCACTGATATTCTCTGTATTTTAATAAATATATTTTATACTATTCACATTTAAAGTGGTTAGTAACACAGTTCAGTTAATGTCCACCATGTTTTAATGGTTTTCTGTTAATTGCATTTACTTTTTAGATTTCCTCTTTTTCTGCCTTCTCTGCTATTATTTTATATGATTTCATTTTATCTCTTTTCTTAGCTTATTTATCCTTAAAAATAATTTTTAGTGAGCATTTCCCTCTGTTTTGTGATATATTTTAAACTAATTTAGATCCATTTTTAGGAAATACTATACTGTTTGACATGTAGTATAGGTAGCTTAGAACAGAGTTATCACAATCTCTTTCTCCCATCCTTTGTGATATTATTTTCACTTATTTATCTGCATGTTTTAATAACCTAGTACATTGTTATAGTTCTTTAAACAGTTATGTTTTAGATCAATTTACAATAAGAAAAGTAAAAATTTTATTTTACCTTTATTTCTTCTTTTATTTGGACCCAATATCTAGTCCATATAATTTTTCTTCTACCTCAAAAACTTGTTTTAACATTTCTTACAAGGTAATTCTGCAAGAAATGATTTATCTCAGATATTATTTGTCTGAAAAAATATTTTTCCTTCACTTCTGATGATATTACTCAACATTTTGAGTAATTTTGCTAGATCTAGAAGTTTAGGTTGCTGGCTGTAAAAATATTTTAAATATTTTATCCTTTTTTTTCTTGCATGTTTCTGATGAAAAATCTACTATAATTTTTCTTTGTTCTATAGGTAACTTACTTGGAGAATATAACTTCATAATGGGGAAGCGACTGTGGGTATATTTTACAGTGATTACTCTTCCCTTCTCTTTGTGAGAGCCATAAGGAGATCTTTCTGGTAGTGTTCCTGAAAGTAAACCGCATGAATATGGAAGGTGTTCTAACATTGCATTCCCTAGGAATTTCTAAATTGTAACACTAACTCACATGCAAACTCCAGCAACTTGTCAATTTAAGGGTTGATAGCTCCAGCATCTTCCACCATGTGTAAGAAGACATTAGATGTGCCTGTCATTTTTGAAATTGAGGTGGTGGTTTGTCCTGCAACCTCAGGTCTCTAATGGGTTCAAGAAAAGTAGTTGCTTTTCATTGAGGGCAACATGTTCTTATTGTAAAGACAGCAGTGGTGACTTCTAAGGGCTCTTCTTGCTGATGTTGATTCATTGGCTGTCATAGTGAGTCAATGCTTCTGCTGCTATTCACAAGCTTGGGGGATCGTGAATTGCTCCTCTTTCTTGAGTGTCCCATATAATTTTTAATGTTGTACTTTTCCTATTATTTCTAAGATAATCTCTCTAACTTTTCTTTTAACCCATAAATGCAATTTCTGCCACGATTAGCTTTTAATTGTCCGGATTATACTTTTGAAATAAAGTGTTCTTAGTTTTTGTTACATTTCCAAATAAGTTTCCTGATCTCATAATCTTTTACTTCAGTTGTCTCCGTCCACTTAAAATTTTAATCCTTTCTTGAATTTCTTTACAAAAAATAAAGTTGTATTACATGTTATCTTTTTTGAAAACAACTATATAATAAAAGAAATACTAGTTTTAATTTTTCAGAGTGGTCTTTTAGTTAAAAATGCAACATTTTTTATTATGCTTGTCTCATCCTGACAAAGGAGGGTCAAAACTAGTCTAAGTGCTTGTTGAGAGAGTTCTGTCAGAGAGTATGTGATTCATCATTGGAATCTGTTACGTCTAAACTTTTTTTTTTTGTTTTTATTTTGCTGGAATATAGGTTCAACTGATTATAGAGTAGAAAAGAAGCTTTAATTAGCAATATTCAAGAATGAATCTTTATCTCTGGGATGACGTATTTCTTTAATGTGTTTGTAATGGCAACCTTGTTTAAATGCCAGGAGTGTTCCTGTTAGGAGATAGCCATGCCACCCACCTATCGTATTTCACAAGCAGCCCATCCCATACCTACAGGAAGCTAGATGTGTCCTAAGAGTAGGAATTTTGCTTAGTCAAAACTCTAGTTCCTCTGACACTTCTTTAAGACCTTAGAAATACCAACATTTACCAAAAACAACCATCCCATACATTTATCAGTCTAAATTTAGAAAAGCAAAGATGTTATGCTGGCATTTTATTTCATTTATTTTCCCAGTGGATGTTAAATCCTAACTTATGATTAATCTGAGATTGACCCAAGGGAGTAATGTCAGGAAAATGGTGGGGTAAGAGATACCATCCTTTATTCCCTCACACACAAAAAACAATTACACGTCTGTCGGCCAATGAAAATAGCCTTGGGAGGGTTCAAGTAAAAACCGGTAGTGGAGAAAAAAGCAGAATAACTGCACAGAAATGATTTTTGGGAAGATTGGCATACCTGAAACACCTGGCAATGGCTAGGAACAAAGAAGAAAGATGGGGGCTATGATTATCAACCATGCAGTGAGTGCCACCATGGTCTCTAGTGGCCTTCTCTGCCAGGGACACTGGAAGCTTTCACTGAGGTAACCAACAGCCATCACTGCTGCAACATAGTGGATAGGGAGCTGCTACTGTGCCTCTACTCCAAGAAAAATCCACTGTTGGGCCACCACCAACCCCCAACCCTGCGTGTGCCTAGGACATCATGGCTTTTCCACATGTGTCTATGTTCCACACCCCAGTTCTGTGGCCGCATACATGTACTTATGCCTCAGACAATGAAGCCACTACTGCTGTGGTATAACACTGCTCCTGCTCCAGGTTCTTTTTTTTTTTTTTTTTTTTTTTTTTTTTTTTGAGACTGAGTCTCACTGTCACCCAGGCTTGAGTGCAGTGGCATGATCTTGGCTCATAGCAACCTCCGCCTCCCAGGTTCAAGCGATTCTCCTACCTCAGCCTCCTGAGTAGCTGGGATTACAGGTGTGTGCCACCACACCCAGCTAATTTTGTATTTTTAGCAGACATAGGGCTTCACTGTGTTGACCAGGCTGGTCTCAAACTTCTGACCTCAGGTGATCTGCCCATCTCGGCCTCCCCAAGTGCTGGGATTACAGGTGTGAGCCACCATGCCTAGCCTGCTCCAGGCTCTTGAGTCATGATTGCTATGTACATGCCTGTGCTATAGACCCTGGCTCTGCCACTGCTATGTAAGCACCTATGCCTTGAGCATCTTAGCCACCTCCACAGTAAGCTAGACTGCACCGCAGGCCCTGGAGCCATAGTATCTTTGCATGCAACTGCAGTCCAGGCCCTAGCTCTCTTCTTATTTCATGAATGCCTATGTCTCAGATATTAGAGCCACTGCCACAGTGAGCTACCCTGAGCCCTGGACCCTACAGCCACATCACAGACATTAGAGCCACCAACACAGTGAGCTAGCCTGCATCCTAAACCCTAAATCAACTGTCACTCTGCATGTGCTTGCTCCCCAGACTCTGGCTCTGTTGCTACTATATGAGGCCTTATACTACAAACACAGGAACGATTGCTGCAGCAAATGTCTGTGCCTTAGTCCCCAGAGCAGCAATAACCTTACATATACTCCATGCTGGAGCCTGGCTCTGCAACTGGTCCATAAATACCCACACCTCTCACTGCTATCAATGTGGCAATGGAAGTGCCTGGAACACAGGCCCTTGTGCTACTACTGCCCCAAATCCTGTAGCCATAGTTTTTTTACACATGCCCATGGTCCAGACCCAGGCTCTGGTCACTACACAGGCACCACAGATCAGACACTAGTGCCACCCCAACTGCCAAGGTTACCCACAAGTCAGATCTGGTGCTAAGAGAGGGGTTCCCTGAGCCACAACTTCCCCATGGAAGAAAGAGACCAGGAGAACTTCAGCAGTCTTCACCACCAAAAATCCCAACAGCTCTCCCTACTAATGCAGACACTCATGATTTTGGCTACTCACGACCCCTGCAAATCTTTGCTGACATCAATCTCAGATGACAGAGCTGCGTGAAGGCTACATCACTGCACATTTACTCAAGCTGAAAATCACTGCACCTCACTCAGCTACCCCCTCTACATCCACCCTTGGATGAACATTTTTACCTACTAACACCGGCCTATAAAGTCTAGAAGACATCTATATTCTAGAAAATCAAAGATCATTATATAATGATAAGATATATTCATCAAGAGGACTTAATAATCATAAACGACGGTTATTAAGTTGTTTTGATGTTCTGATGTTGGATGCATCCAACATCAGAACACCAAAATATATACAACAAATACTGATAAATGTGAAGGAGGAGATGGACAGCAACACAATAGTAGGGATATCAGTACCACACTTTCAACAATGGACAGATTATCCAGATGAAAATCAATAAGGAAACATTGGACTTGAACTATACCTTGGATGAAATCTAACAGGTATATACAGAACAGTTCATCCAACAGCAGCAGAAGATACACTCTTTTCAAGGGCACACAGAAGTTCTCCAGGATAGATTATATATTAAGCCATAAACAAGTAAAAATTTAAAGAAAACCAAATCATATTAATTATCTTTTTCACCTACAATGACATGAATCTAGAAATCAATAACAGGAGGAAAACAGGAAAATCTATAAATACAGTAAGTACTTATTTAACAGCATTGATAGGTTCTTGGAAACTATAACTTTAAGTGAAATGGCTTAACCTGTGCCACAGGAACTTCTATTTATATCAATTAGCCCATGGTAAAATTGGTTTTGTTATACAGGTCATCATTTCAATTAAATTCATGATTTCCAAGAACCAATCAACAATGTTAAGTGTGGACTTACTGTACATGGAAATTAAACAACACATTTTGAACAACGAATGGGTCAGGGAAGATATCAAGGGAAATTTAAAAATATCATGAGGTAAATGAAAATGGAAAAACACAATGTTATTAACCTCATGTGATGCCAGAAAAGCAGTTCTGAGAGGGGAGTTTGTAGTCATAAATTCATACATGAAAAAAAGAAAGATCTCACATAAACTACCTAATGTTACACCTCTAAGTACTAGAAAAAACAATCTAAGCCCAAACTTGGAAGAAGGAAGAAAATAGCAAAGAGCAGAAATAAAAGTCTAGAGTAACAATGAAAAGATCCAGAAAATTAAGAATTGGTTTTTAGAAAAGTAAAATTGACAAACCTTTTGCTAGACCTAAGAGAAAAATACTCAGATAAAATCAGAAATGGAAGGAGGCATTACAACTGATATTACATTTATACAAAGGATCATAAGAGATTACTATAAACAATTATATGACAACAAAGTAGACAATCTAGAAGAAATAAATTTTAGAAACATACAAACTACCAAGACTGAATCAGGAAGAAGTAGAAAATCTGAACAGACTATTAGTGAGTAAGGAGATTGAATGTCATTAAAAAAAAATTCCCAACAAAGAAAAGTACAAGACCAAATGGCTTCACTGGTGAATTCTACCAACGATTTACAGAACTAATACCGATTCTACTCAAAATATTCTAAAACATTGAAGAGGAGAAAATATTTCCAAACCCATTCTATGAGAACACAACAAAAAACTACAGGTCAATATCTCTGATAAGCAGATGCAAAATTCTTTAGCAAAATACTAGCAAACCAACTCCACCAGTACATTAAAATTATCATACACAATGATCAAGTGAGATGTATACCTGAAGAATGGTTCAACATATGCTAATCAACAAATGTGATACATCATGTTAATGTAATGAAGGACAAAAATCATGCTCATCATAGGTATAGAAACAACATTTGACAAAATCTAACATCCTTTTATGACAAACTCCCAACAAATTAAGTATAAAAAGAATGTGCTTCAACACAATAAAAGCTATATATTGCAAGCTCACAGCTAACATCATACTTGTATTATTCTGTGCATGCTGCTGTAACAAAGCATCTGAGACTAGATAATTTATAAACAATAACAATTTATTTTCTCACAGTTCCGGAGGCCGGGAAGATCAAGACTAAATCACTAGTACTTGGTGTCTGATGAGGGCCTTCTTGCTGTGCCCTCACATGGCAGAAGAGGCAAATCCTGTGTCCTCACATGGCAGAAGGAGGAAGAACAAAAAGGGCTGAACCCTTGTGAACCCTCTTTTAAAAGGGCACTAATCATGAGGGATGAGTCGTCATGACCTAATCAACTTCTAAAGGCCCAACCTCTTACTATTGTGCTTTGAAGATTCAGTTTCAGCATAAATTTTAGAGGCAACACAAACATTCAAATTGTAACATATTCAATGGTAAAAAGTGAAAGCTTTTCCTGTAACATCAAGAACAAGACAAGGATGCCCACTCTTGCGACTTCTATTCAACATAGTTCTGGAAGTCCTGGCAAGAAAAAGAAAAAGCATCCAAAGAGGTAATGATTATTCAAAGTGAAGTAACTCAGGAATGGAAAACCAAACTCATCCTATGTTTTCATATGTGGGAAGCAAAGCTATGTGGATGCAAAGGTATAAGAATGACACAATGAACTTTGGGGACTCAGGAAAGGGTGGGAAAGGGGATATAAAAGACTACAAATTAGGTTCAGTGTGTACTGCTTGGGTGATGGGTGCACCAAAATCTCACAAATCACCACTGAAGAACTTACTCATGTAACCAAATACCCACCTGTTCCCTCCAAAACTCATGGAAATAAAATTTTTAAAAAAGAGGGAAAATGGTTTCTGTTTGCAGATGGCATGATCTTATATATAGAAAACCTTGAAGACTACCAAAAATTAGAAGTAATAAAGTTGCAGGGTATAAAATCAATATACAAAAATCAGTTTTCTGTCTATACATTGACAATAAACTTTTCAAAAAAGAAATTCAGAAGACAATCTCATTTAAAATAGCACCAGAAAGAATAAAACACTTAATGTGGTAAAGGATCTGTACCCTAAAATCTGTAAAACACTGATGGAAGAAATTGAAGACACAAATAAATGGAAAGAGATGCTATGTTCATGGATCTGAAAATCAATATTGTCAAAATATTCATATTACCCAAAGCAATCTACAGATTAAATGCAATCTCTATTAAAATTCTAATGGCACTTTTCACAGAATTAGAATAAACAATCCTAAAATCAGTATGGAACCACAAATGACCCTGAATGGCCAAAGCAATTTAAGCAAGAAGAACAAAATGGGAGACATTACACTTCTACCCATGCACATATGGTCAACTAATCTTTGACAAAACTGTCAAGGATACACAATGAGGAAAGAAGACTCTTCAATAATGGTGCTGGGAAAACTGGATATCCACCTGCAAAGTAATGAAATTGGATATGATACATGAAAATCAACTCAAAATGAATTAAAGATTTAAATATAAGACCTGAGACCATAAAACTCATAGAAGAAAATGTAAGGAAAAACTTCATTACATTGGTCTTAGCAATTGTTTTGGATATGACACCAAATACACAGACAACAAAAAGATAAACAAATGGGACTACATAAACTCAAAATTCTATGCAGAGCAATGTAAACAATCAAAATGAAAAGGCAACCCATGGAATGGGGAAAACATTTGTGAGCCATTTATCTGATAAGGGTTAATAACCCAATTAAAAAATGGGCAGAGGACCTGAAAAGATACATATTCTTTTTTCCCAAGGAAGACTTACAAATGGTAAACAGGTATATGAAAAGGTGCTCAGCATCACTAATCCTCCGTGTTCTTCAAATTGTTTGATTTCAAATGCATACCAAAACTACAGTGAGATACTATCTCACACCTATTGGGATGGCTAGTATGAAACAGTCAAAAGAAAAAAAGTGTTCTCTAGTCTGGAGAAAAATGGAACCCTTATACATTATTGCTGGGAATGTAAATGAATACAACCATTATGTGAAATGGCACGGAGTTTCCTAAAAAAATTACAAGTAGAACTATATGATCCAGCAATCACTCTTCTGGGTATATACTCAAAGTTAGCAAAATAACTATCTCAAAGAGATAGCCACAGCCCTGTGCTCATTGCAGCATTTTTTACAATGTTCACAATAGCCAAAATTGAAACAACGAAAGTGTCAGTTGATGAATGAACAAAGAAATTGTATATATAGCAAAATATATTATATTATATACATATAAATATTATTTAGCTTTAACCCTTCTCCCATTTGCCTTGAGAATACTTGTCAGCCATGCTTGTGGCTGCAGCGTTTACCCTGAGATAACTTTGCCAGGAAATATCTTGCTTTTATGATTATTTTTCCATCATTCTAGTAAATCAACTTTGGGAACAAAAGACATTCTATTTATAACATTCTGTTTTTAGTAGCGGTATTTCCATTTACAAAATATAGTAATTCTTGATTGCTAAAAATGTCAAATCCTAGAAAACATAGCAGTCCTACACGTGATGTTAACATCATTCTCAAACAGTTGTTGGCCAGAGATTCATTGGATAAATTAAGGTTTCCCAAAATATATGATTCTGATGAGTCAGACAATTTTGATGTTAATTTTGTTTAGAAATAGCTTGGAGAACAGTTTTTATATTTTATTTTCACATTGAAAATCAGATTTGCTTCAGCCTCAAAAAGTGTGTTTATGTAAAATTAAATGAGCACTGGCAGTGAGCTGCACTGTTTTTTTTTTTTTTTTCTAAATGGGAACAGGATTAAAAGAAAAGGAAATTCTGCCATTTATGACAACATCAATGAACCAGGAAGACATTATGCCAAGTAAAGTTAAAGTAAGACCCAGAAGAATAATGCATACTCTTAATTATATGTGGAATATATAAAAGTCAACCTCATAGAAACAAATACTAGAAGGGTGATTATCAGGGGTCAAAGGGTAAAAATAGGAGCTGTAAGGTAAGTAAATTCTGGCGACCTAGTGTATAGAATGGTGACTAGAACTGATAATATATACTCAAAATTCACTAAGAGTAGATAAGTATATGGGTATGTTAACTAGCCTGATAATTTTACAATGCATACATATATTAAAATATCATATTGTACACCTTGAATGTACACACATTTTATTGGTCAATTATACCTCAGTAGAGCTAAAAAAATAATGAGTAACTTTTATAAACCTGAGATTGGCCAACTCTCCATTTCTCTGCTCTGATTTGGTGTATACATCTCACTTTCTGTAATCATATAGATTTCTCTTTATTTCCATTTGCCTGCTCTAGTGGAAATTTGGACGTGGGCAGGTGAAAGGGTAGGTTTTAATTCCATTACAGATTTCCAACTTGATTCTTAAAACTCCTCTCCTTTTTTGTCAGTTTCTAGACTAGATCTCAGGACATCTCAGGTTATTTAACGTATATCATTATTTCAATTTATTTAAACATCTTAGAGATTAACAGATCAGCCCCATCAATGTTAGTTGGATTAATCTAACTAAAGCAATGAGTTTCAGTTTATATCTACCTGCTTTCTGACTTGCAAATTAGAGTGTGTCTTGCAAAAAGTTATCTGCTCTGAGACCATTATACACACAAAGATAATTTATAGGCAAAACCTGAATATTGGATAATCATCAATAAAAATGCAAGCATATAGAGTGTTTACTTTGTGTTAGAATTTATAGTAGTTTTTTACATGTACTGCACCTTAAAATGAAATCTTTTATAGGGATATAGTTCTGAAATTTCACATTTTACGATTGCCAAAGCTCTGAAGTTTGGAGAATGCATTACAATACAAATACGCTGAGCAATTGTCAGCCTAGAAAACTTGCTGTCAGAGAAAATTAGAAATAGCTTCACACTACCAAATTAAGAAAACAATTTGGCAATACATTTTGGGCGCTTTCCCAATGTTTAATATCACTCGAGGGAGTGCCTACTTCTAATGAAAAATAAATTTGTAGAGTGAAAGAACATTTTTATTTGTTCCTTTACCAAAAGTAAAAATATGAATAAAGAAGATGGCTGCAGTACTGCATTTTTAAATGAATATAAAAGATCTTCTCTCATGTTAATACACTCCATGATTTGAAGAAGAGTACCCTTATTTTATTCCTGTATAACCTACCCAAGACCTATCCAAGGCTCTGGGTAAGAATAAGGAAACTGAAGACTGTTTTCAACTACACTAGAGTAACTAAGAACATACAATGCCTGTAGAGTCAGGGAAATCTCTAAGCATATCTTTCTGAACCTTAGTTCTTCACTTGAAAGATGAAGAAAATAGTATCTATGCCATAGGAGTGTTGTGAGGATTAAGTGAGATAATTTATGCAAAACATCTAGTATTTTGCCTCTTACAAAGTAGGAACTCAATGAATGATGGATTTTTAAAAAATCATTGTTTATTGGTATTATTTCTCTGAGTCCATTCCCTTTTCTTTAGTGCCCAAGAAATGGTACTAAAAGAAGAAAGTGAAGGAAAGTTTAGGAATGAGGGAGACTAGATATTTTAGCTTTAGAGTGATGATAAAGCAGAGAATCCTAGAACTGTGTCTCTGTTTAGTAATTTTCTGTTCCTAATAAAACAAAGCAAGGCAAAAGAGAAGAAAAGGTTTGTAGAATTTTAGAATAACAATCAATAAGGTTATGTTAGAATCAACCCAATAAACACATATCATTTCTGTGATTCAAAATGGAAAGGGTATCTCAAATTTAACTCCCATAACTTTAGAAATTTTAGTGACCAGAGTTTTTTTGTTGTCATATTTGTGGTGGATCTATGTCTATCTGGATACCCAGATAATGCATTTGTGGCAGCATGGTTCTTTCTGAGGTACACACCCTTTCCTTGAGCACGTACCAGCATAAGGTGCAGACTAAGGAAAAAAAAACAGCTTTTGTGAAACTGGACATTAAACTCAATACATTGCATTCTTCCCATTTTCCCCATTGTTTTGGATCAGAGTTGTGGTTTGGATTAAGTTCAGAGGGAGAAGTTTTTCAGGAGTCAAATAGTTTATATGATTTCAAGAATTTGTAAGCCCATGAATTGTTGACTGAGGTCTTGTCTTTGCCCTTCCTTTCTTGGGAAGTCCAAGTCCTTTCAACGTGTCCAGAGAGTCTAGCTTCTCTTTGCTGCTGCGTCTCTCACCATCTTCCCTTGCCCTCTGTGATTCAGCACTTCTCAACTTCTGTCATTTCTTTAAACCTGTGGCATCTGCTCCTGCATCCATTTCTTCACATGTGGCTTTCTCTCTGTGGGGAAAACACTTCTACGTCCTCTTTGCTTTTCCTTGTCTGCTTATCCTTCAGGTCTCAGCTCACAAGTCACTTTCTCCAGGAAGCTCTCTCTGACCTTTTAAGTTAGGGCTAGGTCCTCTTCTTTGTGCGCGCACATGTGTATTAGAAAACATAACAGATTGGGTTGCAAATTGGTGGGCTGCTCACTGTTCTTGTATTCCCATAATAGTGGAAACCATGCTCATTTCGTGTCTTCAGTGCCAAATATAGTGCCTGGCACATAGGAGAAGCTCACTAGATATTTGTTAAATCAATACATTTGAACTGTATTTTAAAGAACAAAAAGGAGGAGTTTGGGAAAGCACTGCTGGCCCAATTGTAACAGCTTTTATTTGCCCGTTAGCTACTCCTAGTTCCTTCTTGCCACATCTTTATAATCTCCTTTCTGGAATCTGGGTAAAATAGTAAGTAAAATATTAAGCATCTTCACAGCAAAGCCTGTTTAATGGTAATGGGGACTTCAGTTTATAGTGTATGTAATAAGTCAGAATAGCTTAGATGTTAAGTCCCAGATTTGGAGTTAAGCAAACCTGTGTTTAAATCCACCCTTACAGGTGGTGGCCCTCAACAATGTACATTGACCTATGCAAGATTATTTTCATCTATAAAATAGGAATAAAAATGTCTAAGACAAATGATTTGATGACAATTCCATTAGATATTTTATGTGCAATTAGTTTATTGAACATTGTGGGCTCAGTAGGGTGTGAGTAAGAAGCAACCTAACTTATTTTTTTCATTGTTTCTTTAAAGTTGTCTTGTTGACTGCTTCCTTCACCCTGGGTAAAATATCAAGCAGATAACAATGGGTTTTCTGATCGTTCTTAAGTGTGAATAGATAGTCTCATTTTCAGGTATTAAAGAGTCTAGTCCGTTGTGATTTCACAACAGTTTCTCACTTAGTTCTGAGTCTTTCCTGCTTGAGATATCCCAGCTTGGGATAACTTCAGGTTAGGAAAACCATGACGGGGGAAAGAGGTTATAGTGACCTTCCTTAATATTTTCAAAAGCTGTGTTACTTCTCCCCCTGTCATTCATTGAGCTGCTCCTGTTCTTACAGGGAAGAGCCTGGGAAAGGGAAGAGAGGGAAGGACACGAAAGTCCTTTTTGCCAGCATAGTTTTTACCCAGTATTGGCACGTTTCTAACGGGACAGAGGCAGATGCAAGCTATTTCTCTCTTGAGTTCTTGTCTGTCACTCAGAGGATCTCATTTCTGGGGATCTTCCTCCTGCTATTCCCTGAGGGAGGTGATATTTTATGGCTGGCTGCTTAACACTCTCCTCAGTCCATTTCTATCTACTCCAAACATCTTTCTTGGGAGTGCCTTACCCCTCTAAGCCCAACTTTTGGACAGGGTTCCTTGCAAGTTGACTCATGTCTGACTTCATTCCCCAATGCTACGTTTCTTTTTGTCCTGGAATCTCTAAAAGTTCTCAAAGTGTAAGGTATTCATCTCTTTCCAGTAAGTGGAGCCAGACACAAAGACCTTGTTTTACATAATAGAGTATGGGGAATTATTTTCACTTTTGATACAGCATTTGTATTACACTTATATTATGACCTTCACTCTAACTATATCTCTTCTGTCAGGCCAGGATGCTCTAAGCAGCTTCTGGCCTTTGGTTTTTTTTTTTTTTTTTTTTTTTTTTTGAGGGGGGGCGGTGGGGAGAGGGGCATAAGTCAGGTATCAGGTCCAATATCCCCCAAACTTCAGAGGATATACCCATCAGATTTCTGAAACCCAGGTTACTAGTTTGGAGGGTGGAAGAGGGAAGATACTGTACCTCGAAATGCTCTTGCTAAAGAAATGCTAATGCACCAGTGTCTCCTCAGCATTAGGCACGTGTCCTTGGTTGTTTATGCCCTCAACGTGGCCCAGTGTTTGCTAACCCTATTTGCTAGACCACCTGCTAGATGGTCTGGTATCTCTTTGGAATATTGGGTACTCATCACCCTTTGATTTCAGGTTTGGGTTACCAGCCAAAATTAACATGATGGGAAAACATCCCATTTGACATCCTGTTGTACATTTAAAATTTACATATAATATAGTTAATTAATAACTGGTTGTAGTAATTAGCTTGTTATTAAAGCAAAGCAGATGTGTCAGCATCAATTCTATCATTCTGAGTCATTCTCGCTTTTAAGAACGATGGGAAGATTTAAGAGCTGGATGTTAAATAAAATAAAAGATGAAAGACAACTACATCTATCTATGCCAGAATCACCACCTGGTCATTTCCCACCCCTGTTACAGGAAGAGATAGCAAGGAAGAATTTCCCTTTACTGAAGTATGTTGGGATTTTGTATCACATGTTATTTCTTTGATCTGGAATCTCTGTCCATCTCTCCTTTTGCCCATTTGTTTAAAAAATTCATTTATTTTCTTTTTAAGACATAGGAAATGTTTCAATATATTTGGAAACTTTTTCCACTCTATCTTTCAGAGGAGATTTTCCTTTGTATTCAGACAGCACTCCATATAGGTCTTTATTTTGAGGTTTAGTATATTTATTATATTTACATATTTATGAAATTCTTAATAAGAACCATGCCTTATTGCACAAGTTTGAATATGCAAAAATGCTTAAACTGTAATGTAACATTGGAAATTTTATGGTTAGACTAAAATATATGAGAATTATCGATTTGGTGTCTCTACTTCCTTTTTTATCATGAAACATTTCATCCACTGTTCATTTA
The DNA here is from genome assembly GCF_047675955.1 of Chlorocebus sabaeus. Taxonomy (NCBI): domain Eukaryota; kingdom Metazoa; phylum Chordata; class Mammalia; order Primates; family Cercopithecidae; genus Chlorocebus; species Chlorocebus sabaeus. The sequence goes on from NC_132911.1 coordinate 23,629,686, forward strand.
TGTTTTGCCCATTCTAACTTTAAAAGCCATTCCAGGCAGGCAAGCAGTAAGCTTTTTCATAAGCAGGGCCAGGATATGAAGACCTTGCTTTATGAACAATGGATAGAGTAGAAGGAATTATTTTCTATTTTGATACAAGATTTGTAATAGAGTTTATTTATGGAATAAGATTCAATAGATTGATGGAAATCATAAATTTAACGTTTACAATAAACAGGAATGCTGCTGTTTACAAAAGGACTGATATTTGTTACTTCAGTTCTTACTACCCTATGAGGTAGGTGGGTTATTGTGCTTATTATAAAACTGAAGCCCAGAGAGTTTAATAACTTGCCCAACCTCACATAAGAAAGAATTCATAGATTCATTATTCAAACCAATTCTAACTCAGGGTCCCATGTTCTTTTTATTATACAAATGCTCGATTTGTAAGTTATACAATTAATAACAGAAAGACATACACATGATTTTTAACTGATACAAATCTATTACATAGATCTATTTTTAGGTACCATTACCACGTCACTAATATTCAATGCAAAAAATTATGCTGAAATTTTTAAAAATTTATACTAGATTTTCCTATTTATATAGCACCTAGTACTTTAAAAAAGTGCTTTAATTTTCTTGCAGGATTCTCACAATAATTCAAACTCGGAGGCTTACTCTTCCTTTATTTTATTAACTCATAAATATCCTAAAAATAGACATAAATTCAATCATTTTGTGACATTCTATAATGCAGAAACTTGGTTACAAGGTTCTGAGAAAGTGAAACTATAAATTACAATGCCATTTATAGCTTTGAAGCAAGAGAATCTTTCATCCATTTATTTACTGATTAATTGTTCTTCTATCATAGTCCAAGAACATGGCTTAGACCTATAGAGAATATGAGCATTAATAAAGTTTATCCTTTGCCGTCAAGTATTTAATTTGAGATTGAATATGTATGTGATATAGACATACATAATGCAAATATTTAGTAGGAAAAAAACTGAAGGAGTAGTTAAAAAAGTTCAGTGGAAAGAGAATAGTACCACTTCAGAGAATAAGGGAGATTTTAGAGAAAAGACACTTAAATAGGATCCTGAATAATATAAGCAAATAAAAAAGAAAGAAAAGAATCTCCTAGAGTCAGTGAATAATAAGATCAAAGACAAAAATAGAAAGGCACAGGTTGAGTTTTGGAAATAATTGGTTGGACTATAAAATATATGACAAGAAGCAGAGTGAGATAGGTCTAGAAAGATATTTGAGGCCAGACAGTGAAAGGCCTGAAATATCAAGTGAAGAAATGGATTTTAATCGGTGCTGATGGGAAGCTACTGAAGGATTTTGATTAGGAGAATGTGACAAGTTGGGAGATGGATTCTGTAATCATTTTCACATTTGGAAAGTGGAAGAAGCATCAGTTAGGTACTCTAGCCTGGGCGACACAGTGAGACTCTGTGTCAAAAAAAAAAAAAAAAAAAAAAAATGCATTCTTCTTAAAATGCTTCAACAGTTCCCACTGTCTTCAGGGAAAATTAAAACTTTTCAATATGCCTGAGAAGATACCATGTTTTTTCATTTTTCCTTCTCCACCTCCCCTCACTTATTGTAACATGAGGTGCTCTCACTCCTGATACTTTCCCCACCAGGAAAATGCAGCTTCTGTCTTACCTGACTGGCTTCAAGAATATATGTAAATGTTATTAGTTCAGGGAAATTGTTTTCTTCTATAAAACAATAAAATCTACCTGTTATATGTCCCCATAGCACCATGAACTTCTCCTGCTCTGATTGTTATTCCATTTTATTGTAATTAGTTGTTTAATTGTGTATCTTTCCAGTGAAACCTCGTGCTCTATGGAGGCAGAAACAACAGGTGTCTTGTTAAATCATGCGGACACGTGTACCTGGGTCATGAAGGTTTCTCTCAAATAGATGTGTGTACATATGTGTATCACGTATAGAGAAATATCCTGGAGTACCAGCAAAGCAGTACATGCTGTTTTATAACTGAGAATGAAAATGTTCACAGCAAATAAATATTTTACGTTACTTGGTAGGTTTTTGCTTTTATAAATTAGAATGACCCTGATTTTTGGTGAGGAGAGTCAAACTTTGTTTCTGTTCATGATGTTAATATTTTGCTCTTGAGAACTGTTATTTCTCTGAGAGTTGGAGGATGGGAAATGTACTTTCTTTCTCCTCTCTGAGTTTACATGTATGTGGCTCCTCCATCCTCATTATCATCATCATCATCATCATCATGGCAGTTCTCATTTACTGGACCCTGGCAATATGCCAGTTCTGTTGATAGGCGTTTTATGCATGTGATTTCATTTAATCTAAACAACAAGAGATATTCCCTATTTTATATAACATTTGTGAAGAAATGTCAAATTAGAGAGATTAAGTAGCTTGCTCAAGATTACAAAAAATGTTGCTCTCATAGAAGTAATGAATAGAGCAGTGGTTTCTAGAGACTGGGAAGGGTTGGTGGGGTGAGGGAATAATGGCAGGTTGGTTATCAGATACAAACTTACACAGCTAAATAGGAGGAACAAGTTTTAGTGTTCTGTAGCTCTATAGGGTGAACTATAATTAACAATTTGTATATTTTCAAATAGCTGCAAGAGCAAAGTTTGAATGTTCCCAACACAAATAATAAGTTTGAGGTGATAGATATGCTAATTACCTGATCATTACACATTGTATAAATGTATCAAAATATCACATTGTACCCCACAAATATTTACAATTATTATGTATCAACTAAAAATAATAAAAGCAAAAAAAAAAAAAAAAAAGATTACACAGCTAATGAGTAACAAAGCTGGAATGGAAACCCAAATCCTATGATTGCTCAAACTGCTCTTAAACACGCCGGGTCATAGTTTTCCTCAATTATTTCTAAGCCCACCTCCACAAATCTAGTTAGTGTCAATATTGCCCTAGATGGAATGTCCATGACATGCTTTAACATGTCTATTAAATTCAGAGTTTAAAAATCACTTTTACATAATTCATTTCATTTAGTAACAATTTGGTAAAATTACTATGATTGATGGTCCAACTCACATTCTACAGATAAGAAAATCATAGGTCAGAAGTTGAGAGACTTGTTGAGGGTCAAACAGTAATGGACACATCCATGTTATTAGGCAAATTTGTTTTCTCCACTATATTGTGTTACCTCCATGTGTACTTATGTAAATTCATTTGCATACAGTTTAATGGATGAAAAATTATAGTGAGAAGTATTAGCTTCACGAACATTGTCCTTTTGACTCCAACAAAACAACAAAACTGATTAATTTATCTCTTATTTTCCTCAGTCTGTATATGAGGCAGAGGCTTCTGTTTCATTCCTTACCTAATATCAATATTCCAGTCATCTTAATAAGGCTCAGATTTTTGCTGGGTGGGGAAGGGAGCCAGCATGCCATCGAAAAAGTTTATGTCGAATATTCCCTTCTAGACATGGTGAGCCTTGTAAACAGTTCACAAAAACTAGAAAAATGGGAAGAATATTGTTTTGTTTAATGTCTCACTCACATGGACTTTAACAGTGCTAATGGCCATATGTAGATGATGAGCTACATGTGCGAGCTACATGTGTCTTCTGATTTTGTAACAAAGTGAGGCTCAGAGCAAAAGACTTGCTGTAGGTCACCCAACTTGTAGGGCAACCGAGGCTCAGATTATTAACACTAAATCCAATCTAATTGTGTTTTCTCTCTGTCTCTCCTCTTAATTTTCAGTGAGAATTTTTGGCATTTTTATTTATTTTTATTCATTAATTTATTTTTGAAACCAAGGCTCACTCTGTTGCCCAGGCTGGAGCACAGTGGCGTGATTTCTGCTCACTGCAACCTCTGCCTCCTGGGTCACGAGATTCTCTTGCCTCAGCCTCCTGAGTAGCAGAGATTACAGGTGCCTGACAGCATACCCAACTAATTTTTGTATTTTTAGTAGAGACAGGGTTTCGCCATGTTGGCCAGGCTGGTCTTGAACTCTTGACCTCAGGTGATCCGCCTGCCTCAGCCTCCAACAGTGCTGAGATTACAGGCGTGAGCCACCATGCCCAGTCATTTTGGACACTTTTAAAGGAAGATTATAGAAATGCTAAAACGATGTTGGTTTGAATTTGTTGATTCCCACATGGTCTGTGAAATTATTTACTCAGCACTATTGTACTCAGCTATATTCCTCTATAGTTACATCTGTAAGCACTATTGAGTATTAGAAAATGGTTTTGTAATATTTTTTTCTATAGAAAGATAGAATGATAATTCAACATTTCCCTTAGCATGTTTGATCAGAATTTGTTGTTTGTAATTGATAGTTTGGAGAAGTTTATTTCAGCTTTACAACTCATTGACAGAGCCATCTCTGCAGCTTCTTCACAGTCTTTTGCACAGAGATACGCTCTGGGAGCACCTCAGCTTGTTTACAATCCTTGGGCATGATCCTGACAGGCAAGCTGGTTCACAGAGGCTGTGTCTCACTCTGTAACCCCTTCCTTTAACACCAGCCTCCCTAGATTTTCTCCTGTGGGTTAAGATGGTATGAAGTTGCAATTTAGTGGTACCCAGGGTTCACTCCTTCAGCAGTTCCTTGTAGGGTAAAATAGAAAGTCTGGTCACTTGCTGAAGTTTATCAGAGGTTGTCTTACAGTAGAAGCTGGTCTTGGCCTCAGACCAAGGAGTGTCACTTTTCTTTATACCCTTATTCAGCTTCATTGATCTGAAGTTCACTCCTTATAACTGATCCTGAAGCCAATGAGAAGAAAGGCTGGATTTGGGATTGGGCGGGAATAGAGGGGAACAGAAGGCTTAAGATCCTATGATGCTTATGGAGGAAGCAAATTCCACAAATGATCAGCTCTGCTTCTGCAGAGAACAACGCTCTGTGTGGATTTGAGGTGGAAAACAAAGGCTTCCATCTCTGTTGTTGATGAGCAGATGGAATGAGCTTATGGGGTAAAGGAGCTCTCAAATCCTGATCCTAAGTAGACTCTGTATGGATTGCCAGAGGTAAATTGAGGCAGGAAAAAGAATGTAAATCATCATTGGTGAAGTGTCTGTTCAAGTCTTTTGTCTGCTTTTTTTTTTTTTTCGATTGGGTTATGTGTCTTCTTTTAATTGAGTTGTTTGAGTTCTCTGTATACTTTGGATTCAAGTTCTTCATTTGTTATATATTTGCCAATTTTTATCTTGGGCTGTGGCTTGCCTTTCCATTTCTTAACAATGAGTGTTAAAAAGCAGTTTTGTTGTATTAAAATAACAACAAAAAACGGCTTTGGGCTTCAAGAATTTTTCTGTGTTATTTACCTTTGCAATTTTATTAATTTCTGCTTAATGTGTATTATTTTCTTCCTTCTGCTTGCATTGGGTTAATTTGTTATTCTTATTACAATTTACTATGTGTAAGCCTAGGTCATTGATTTTAATCTATTCAACCTTTGTAATATAAGCTTTTAATGCCATAAATTTCTAAGTATTGATTTACTTGATCCCATGGATTTTAATATTTTGTGTTCCTTTTCATTTAGTTCACAAAATTGTCTAACTTCCTTTGTGGTATTTTTTTGACTAATGGTTTATTTAGAAGTGAGATGCTAGGTTTCTAAATATTTGGAAAATTATCAGACTTTTTATGGTTATTTTAAAATTATACCCAATTATATTTGTATAATTTCAATAATTTTTTATATTTATTGGGAATAATTTTATGACCCAGAAATATGGTCATTTGTGGAAAATAGTTCATGTGCTCTTGAAAAGAATGTGTATTCTGGTTGTTGGTGGAGGGGATTATTCCATAAACATCAATTAAGTCAAGTTACTTGATAATATGTATTGCTCACGATTTCTGTGTCTTTCCTGATATTTTTGTCTGCTAATTTTTATCCATTATTGACAGAGGGAATTTGAAATCTTCAACAATAATTGTGGATTTAAGAAAATTGTATTTTTCGTATTTTCAGTTTTTGATGTATTTTGAAGTGCCTTTAAGTGAATACATTTTTAGAATATTTATCTCTTCTGGATTAAGTGACCCCTTAATCTTATACAATTACCTGCTTTTTCCTTGGTTTTATACAGTTATAGATGTAGATATCGATACTATATACTAATATTATAGCTGATATTGATATAGTCAAGCTTGTTTGTGTATATGTGTGTATACCTGCAAAATACAACTTTGTTATTTATTCAACCTATATGTGTCTTTGTATTCAGTGTCAATTTTTCTTTTAGATAGTGTATAGTTTCGTCATTCTGTTTTCTTTTTGTTTTTTTGGTCATTGTGTTTAATCTAACTTTGCCTTTTAATTGGTATACTTATATCATTTACATTTAATGTGATTGATTATATACATGTCTTCAAATCTGCCAGCTTTTCATTCATTTTTTGTCTTATCTATTTTTGGGTTCTTAGTTTTTCTCCTTTTCTGCTTTGTTTTGCATGAATTACATATTTTTCCATTATTTTGTTTGATCCTCTTTATTACTTTTTTTCCCTATAGTTTACATATACATACAATTTTTAACTTCTAGCAAGCTACCTTTTAATATTAGTCTGTCACTCTATACATATTATAAGAACATCATAACAGTACACTTTCATTTTCCATGCCTGGTCTTTGTGCTATTGTCATGTATTTTATTTTAACAAATGTTACAAACTTGGCAATGCATTGTTACTGTTTTTGCTTTAAACAGCCAATAATATTTTAATGAGCTTTAAAAGTAATACAATGAAACTTACCAACATATTTACCATTTCTGGCACTCTTCGTTCCTCTTCATGGATCCAAACATCTAGTTGATACGATTCTTTTTTTCTCATGAATGACTCCCTTCTACATTTTATATTATAGTGCTTATCTGTTATTAATGGAGTCTCTCAGCTTTTATAGACCTGTAAAAATTTTCAATCCATTTTCTTTTTGGAAGATATTTTCACTGGGTAGAGAATTCTAAGTTGACAGTTTTTTTATGGAGTATTTTAACAATGTTGCTTTACTGTGTTCTGGCTTGTGTTTCTGTTTAGAAGTCTGTCATGGTCATTACCTTCGTTGTTTTGTGTGTAATGTGTCTTTTGTTTTCCAGTGGCTGGTTTTAAGATTTTTTTTCTGTGTCACTGCTTTGCTACAGTTGGGCTATGATTTGTCTTCTTGTGATTTTCTTTGTTTCTTCTATTTGGGGTTTTTTGAGCTTCTTGGATCTGTAGAATTATAATTTTTATAAAATTATTGAAACTTTTAGCAATTCTTTCAAAAAAATTTGTTTTTGACTCACTACTCTTTCTATTCTGGAATTCAATTCCATACTCATTACACTGTTTGAGATTGCTGATAACTCGCTGTTGTTCTGTTTATTTTTAAAGTCTTTTTTCCCTCTATTTTATTTTGGATACCCTATCCTATCATGTCTTTCAGTTTATTATTTGTTTTTCTTTTGCAGTGTCTAATCTGTCAGTCAGTGCACTTTTATGTCAAACATTGCAGTTTCATTTCAGTTCAAATTTTCTAATCTTCTACTTATCTTTTTATTATATTCATACTTCTTGAACAAATTGAGTTGTATTTATAATTGCTGTTTTAACACCCTTGTCCACTAATTCTATTATCTTTGTTATTTCTTTGATTTCTTTGTTACTGGCTTTTTGTTATGCTTCATATTTTTCTCGTTATTTTCATGACTATTAATGTTTAATTGTATACCAGTTATGAATTTTAGATGATAAATCTTGTTTTGCTTCTTTAAATAGTTTTGGTCTATGTTCCGGGGCATAACTAAACTACTTTAAAGTTTGTTTTTAAGTTTTGTTATGTGGGTCCAGAGCAGCTTTTAAGTTAGGACTAATTTGTCTCAACTCCTAAGGCAAAACACATTTGAGGGCTCTAACACAAACATTGGCAAATTTTTTCTCTAGAAGACCAGATAATAAATATTTTATACTTTGTTGGCCAAATGGCCTTTGTTGAAATGGTTTAATTTTGCTATTGCAGCACAAAATCAGTCATAGATCATACGTAAACAGATGAGTAGGGCAATGTTCCAATTTGGCCTGTGGGCCATGTTTTACTGACTCCTACTTTACTTAATGCTAAGCATTAGGAGAGCTTTCCATTGTAGCTGTTGAGGGCATGAACTAGTTCCATCTTTTAGTGAGACTTGGAGATCATTCATTCTCCCTGCTCTTTTCTAATGCTACTTGCTTTAGCTTTAGGACTTATTTTACATGCATATGCTGATCAGTATTCGGCTAAAGTCTTTGAGGAAACCCTCTGATAATCTCTGGTGTTCATTCTCTTCTCTTCAGTAATCTGCCTCATGAATTGACAATTCTTAACTGCCTTCTTATTTCTTCTTCTTTCCTTTCCTTTCTTCTTCTTTCTTCTTTCTCCTTTCTTTCCTCTTTCCTCTTTCTTCTTTCTTCTTCTTCTTCTTCTTCCTCTTCTTCTTCTTCTTCCTCCTCTTCTCCCTCTTCTTCCTCTTCTTCCTCTTCCTCTTCCTCCTCTTCCTCTTCCTCTTCTTCCTCTTCTTCTTCTTCTTCCTCTTCCTCTTCTTCTTCTTCTTCCTCTTCCTCCTCCTCCTCCTCCTCCTCCTCCTCCTCCTCCTCCTCCTCCTCCTCTTCTTCTTCTTCTTCTTCTTCTTCTTCTTCTTCTTCTTCTTCTTCTTCTTCTTCTTCTTCTTCTTCTTCTTCTTCTTCTTGTTCCTCTTCCTCTTCCTCTTCCTCTTCCTCTGTCACCCAGGCTGGAGTGCAGTGGCATGATCTCGGCTCACTGCAACCTCCACCTCCCAGGTTCAAGCAATTCTCCTGGCTCAGCCTCCTGAGTAGCTAGGACCACAGATGTGCACCACCATGCCCAGCTAATTTTTGTATTTTTAGTAGAGACAGAGTTTCATTATACTGGCCAGGCTGGTCTTGAACTCCTGACCTCAGGTGATCCACCTGATTCAGCCTCCCAAAGGGCTGGGATTACAGGTGTGAGCTACCAAGCCTGGCCTGGACCTGTTCTTCAACCATGAAGACCAGGGGAAAGCGCAAACACAGTCCCCCACTACCACAAATTATGCAGTTGAATTTCCCACATTTGGGGAAATTGCAGGGGTCAGCATATCTGGAGTGCAATGGATGCGCCTCATGCTGGGAAAACCACCTTCATGATCATGGTATCTCCCCTGCGAGTAAGTATGAATTCTTAGCCTTCTTAAATCCTGATCTCTGCCTCTTCAACTCAGGGAAAACGCCCAGGTCCTACTTGGTTTGATCTGTTTGATGCTGCATACTCTCTCCAGGGAGTAAGCTAGAGCAATCTTAGGACTCTTTTACTTTGATTTCTGTTTCTTGGGGATCACTGCCATTATTTACTTGTTTTTCAATGTTGGAAAACTGCTCTTTCCTATATTTTGTCTGCTTTTTCCCTGTTATTTCAAAGTATGTATAAATTTAGTCCCTGTTATTCCATCATGACTAGGCACATATCCCCTCTGTTTTAAAAAGTACTTTTTAAGTACTGTTTATCTATTATAAAGTCTCAATAATTATCTGTATTCTCTTTCTACCATGATTCCATGGGAATGAATTTTAACATTCAAAAATAGGTTTTTCTGGTTTCCCTTTTGTATATTTTACTTATAAAAATAATTATTACATCCATATAAACACTTGAACTTAAGCAGTTTTTCACTATGGTAAACATTTGTTAAAGTTTCTGAATTTTTCAACATCGTTCCCTCTAGGCTTATAAAACCTTTTCATCTGTAAATGGGAAATTTTTTGCCTTGTTTTTACCTCTCACTTTTTTTCCACTAGCCCATCATCTGAAAACTTATTATGCTAATACTGCTCTTGATACCTACAATTTCCTTTTCATATTAATGGATTTTCATTAAGTGACGGGTTGTATTATCCCCGATTGTGTAAAGCAGTATTTTCTTGTCAAATTTTAGCTTTAGACTGAGAGGGTGGGAAGCTGAGAGGGTTTTGGCACAGCTTATACCTTATATTAATAATATAATTTCAAAATTAAAATACAAGTGGCAATGGTTAGAAATCTAAGAGACAAGATGATGAGTCAGGCTGGTGTTATAAAGTGGGCTTCCACACAGGGGTGAGAGCAATTACAGTGTCTGGACAGTTAAACATCAAGACACTCTTAGCTGGATGACAGAACAAAGTTGTGGTTGGGGCTCTTGGTTTTAGTCTGATTCCATCTGTACTAGATCAAGTAGGACTCAGATATTTGTAAATGTGGATCATACCTTCTGTTGTTCACACTTCTGATGTTCTGGGCCCTCCTTTTTGCATCTCTTTTGTTATTCAGCTGAGATATGACATGAAAGGGAAAGGGATGGGATGTGTCTTCCCATCAGGAAGAAAATAGAATCAGCTATTCTGAGCATTTTAAAACTTTTGGGGTTACAAGAGTCATCTCAGTTGCTACATCAACTGAACACTTCATTCAGTCAATGTTTACCAAGTATATCGACCCTCCATATCCACGAGTTTTGCATCTGAGGATTCAAACAACTGAGGATCAAAAATAAAAAAAAAGTAAATAAATACATATACAATGATAAAAATAATATAATTAAAAACAATAAAGCATAACAATGATTTGCATAACATTTACATTGTTTTAAGTATTATAGGTAGCCTATTGATGATTTAAAGTATAGAGGAGGATGTTTGTAGGTTATATGTTTGTAGGTTTATGGAAGATGCTTGAGCATCCACAGATTTTTCTCTCTGCGGGAGTCCTGAATGCAATCCTCCATGGATACAAAGGGACACTTGTACCTGTTATTTGCTAAATACTGAGACTATAATTGTTATTACACGTCTTCTAACTTTATAAATGTTAGCTCCTGGTTGGGAAGATTGATGTATAAGTAGGTAACTTTACTTATTATCTCTAGTATTAGGGGTACATGTGAGATGCTCAGGAGCCCCCTTGAACAATTAGCAAGCCTTGTCGTGACTTTAGTAAATGCATTATCTTTGATGCTGAGAATCTTTATCACACATTGTGTCAATATACTCCTATCTCTACTGATTACTCATTATCTGTAATTTACTCATAGACAAGGACATGATGCTATTTTGTTCTTAAGTAACCAATTTTCTTCTTATTTTTGACATTCTAGATTAAATCACTATATTACTTTTCCTTGACTCTAAATATATTTTGGAAGTAGCACCATTTAAATATAATTTTGATATTCTACTTTTTGAGTCGCTGAGAAAAAATATTTCCAATTATGCTTAGCCCTGGAGAACTGATTGTCATTATTAGCAATCTTGCAGCATGAGAGAGATTTTTTTCTTATTTAATTCCTAGTCATCTAAAGGAGACAGATGTTGATTTAGCAGGCAAATAACACCAAATAATTTCAGGCCTGGCGTCAGGCAGTTTTTTCTGTTGTCAGCTTATGAACTGGTGTGATCCTTCCTCCACTCCCAACTTCTTTTTCTCTTTTTGGGCACATTAGATTAAGCTAATCTGCCTCCTTCTGAGGCACAGGAAGGAAAAAGCCAACTGTATCCAGTTGACAGAATTCATATGAAGGCATTAGGATACTTGAGCAGAGTTTCTAACAGGGAAAAATCTCAAGATGTTTATGTTTGCAAGTATCTTTGGAAGCGTGGTACCACAGAAATTTGAGGGTAAAAGGATATGTCCAGGTTTCTTCCAGACTGGTAGTTTTAGAGTACCTATCTGAATTTAAAAATCTGAATTAATAATTACTTCGAGGGAATGAGTATGTGCTACAAAAAGAACACTTGGATTGCTGTGGGGAATCAGATTATCATTCATCCTAGTATTTGTTTTTTAATAACCTTCCTAAAACATATCTGTTGGGTGTCACTCCTCACACCAGGCTTAGCTGGGATGCATACTGGGCAGGGTACAATCAGACAAATGAGAGAAGAAATGGACTCAGCTGTGCTGCTGGCACCACATGGGCAACCAGAATCAGGCATGCTCTGTGTAGTGTCAGCTGGCATCCATATTTGAGAAGGCTTACTCCAGCAGGTTGAATTAGCATTGAGATACAGGGAACAGGGGCATCTGAAGTCCAATGGCCAGCAACTGAAGGTATTTGGGAGCAAGACCAGCTCTTCAGGAGGATTTCAAGAATGTAGGACTAGATAAGCTGGAGTCAGGGAATGAAAAGCACAGTATCCAAGGTGGGATCAGTGGACTGGGAACTTGGGCTAGGGGAAGGTTATTTGTGTATAATAGGGAGGTTGGGGGAGGGAAGAATGCACAAATAGGAACAGAGCTCGCTTAGACATACTAGATACCATTTGATGAGCATGAGGCTACTTTCAATTGCTGCTGCTGATGTACTATCCTTATAGTTTAATTTGGGCTTAGAGACTAACGAGGGGTAGGCCTGCAAAGGTGAAGGTAAGGCAGCCCAAAGTTGACTTTAGGTCTTATTCTAGCATCTAATTTCCCTCATATTCATTATCCTCACTCCTTTTACATTTTCTATTTCTTGCTTGGATTACATTTTGCTGGTAACAGTTGGCCGTGAAAAGTATAATTTAAACTCTTCCCATTTGGAGTGTTTCTCCACACATCTCTTTTCAAGACCTGCCGAGGGCTAATTTTCCAATCTTGTTTCTTCTAAGTTCCTAAAGTCCAGCTAAACCATTGGTCACTGTGCTTGAGTCACATACTTCTGTCCATCTCTGCGACTTCAAGATGTGCTTAAATTTTTTCTTTTATACCACTTTATTTGCTGACAGAATGCTAACTTTTTGGCTTTGTAGGTCAAACAACCCCAGGATATGATGGGCAGCTCAAGTCGCATGGTGATTTAAAAGCCCACGGCTAAGCATTCCTTCTCTACCACGGCCCAGTAGTAAGCCAGAAGCTGTTTCTCCAAAAAAAAAAAAAAAAAAAAAAAAAAGATAGCTGTAAAGGATGGTATAGTTTTGCTTCAAAATTCTAAAAATCTGCAGTGTGATTCACCTAGAGATTCTTGCCAAATGCCTATCTGCCCCAGACATTTCAAGCACCATCAGATCTGCTGGGTCATACAGCCTGACTGACAGAACAGCTTGCTTGACAGCTGGACAGGTGCAGAGCCTTTTCTTATTCTGCTCCCCACTCAGTATGCTGACAACAACAAAAAAATCTGGGGTTGGGCTTGTGGCCAAAACTGATCTTTTAAAATTCAGTAGGCTATGAAATACCTCATGAAGCCTTTAGAAAAATAGCTAATAGTTTTTCCTTGCCAATGAAATAAATTGTTTTTTTTCCCCTGAGAACTTGGAGAGTTATGTTTTTATTATTTTCTATGTTTTTTTGAGTTTGCTACCAACTGAAACCCTTGGAGCATTTTTTTAAGATGTCATTAGGCCTGTATAGTAATACTAACCAAGGGCAAGTGTTTAATCCTTTAAATTTGTTGAATTATTGCATAAGCAAAGAATCAGCCAATAAATACTTATGAGACAAATGTTCATATTGCACAAATAGGTAGGAGATATGGATTCAATATATATAGAATGGTTTATATAAATACTGATACCCTTAGATACCTAAAGAAATAATTCAGTTTTTGAAAATTTAAATTTGTGTTCTGTTATACAGAATGGATGTGAAAGATTGTTTATATATTTTAAATTTTGTTTTTGGTTTTAGATTTACAAAAAAATGTGCCAAGATAGTGCAAAGAGTTTCCATACCCCACATACTGTTTCTTCTCTTATTAGTACCTGTCAGTACTATAGTACATTTGTTACAGCTAGTGAACAGATATGGATACATTATTCCTAACTAATGTTCAGATTTTTAAAGATTTATTTAGGTTTTTTTTTTTAAACCCAATGTTGCTTTTTTGTTACAAAATCCCATCCGGAATACCACATTACATTTAGTCATCTTGTCTCCTTTGTCTGTCTTGGGTGTGACAGTTTCTTTGTTTCTGATAACCTTGAAACTTTTGAGACATCCTGCTCATGAATTTGGTAAAATGTCTATCAATTGGAATGTGTCTGATATCTTTCTCATAATTAGATTGGGATTCTGTGTTCTTGGGAGGAATACCAGAGAGGTAAAGTGCCATTTTTGTCATATCAAGTTCAAGGATATATACCATCAACAAGACTTATCTCTATCATATTAACCTTGATTATTGGGCTGAGACAGTGATTGTCAGATTTCTCTACTCTGACATTGTTCCTTCCCCCTGTTGCTCTACTCTACTCCTGGGGAGGAAGTCACTCTGCAGAGCCCACAGGTAAGGCATGGAGAGTTATACTTCGCACTTGAGGGTGGAGGATCTACATAAATTATCTGGAATTCTGCATGAGAGATGTGTCTCTTCTCCTTCCATTTATTTAAAATAAATTCATAATTCAATTATTTATTTAAACGAGTATGTATCATGAATATTTATACTTTGGGTTATAATCTAATACCATATTTTGTTCAAATTGTCTCAGCTTTGGCCATTGTTGGCCTTTGTGTTCCTTTGATATACCATAGTCATTATGGGTTCTTTTGAGTACTTCCTTACTTTCTATCCCTGCAAGATGCACTGGTCTCATCTTGTGTGTTTCCTGCCTCAGTCCTAAAATCAACCTTTTTTTCAAGGAGTCTTGGTAATAGAGGATGGTATTTTTGTTGGAGAATGGTATTGGAAACCAAGATCTGGATTCTAGGTGTACTCATTACTATTTGGGTGTCATTACTTTTAGGTCTTCTTGGCTGACAAAGCAAGAACATACATGTGTGCATGCTATCCTGGTGTGCTCTCTCTCTCTCTCTCTCTCTCTCTCTCTCTCGCTCGCTCTCTCTCTCTCTCTCTCTCTCTCTCTCTATATATATATATATATGTAGCTGTATGCAATCATTTGCATTTATATAAAGCTAAACATGAGCTTATACTAATGTCTCTATACCTTGCTTATCTGTAAATACCCATTCCAAAATATGAGAAACTTGACTTCTACCTTCTATCATAAATTCACTTAATTGTTCTATTCCAGTATACGTATATAATGGTTCGGAATTGTTAACCATGGGAAATAACTTATCAACTGGAGTGCAGTGCTTCTGCACACTTTCCCTTGCTTTACTCTTAGTTACTCGGGTCAGCACTTTCCCCCCATTACCATCAATGAGATTATTTTACGTATTTGTAGTAAAATTGATTCTTTTGTGACTGTCTACTTCTATCATAGGATTCCTCAACATCCTAAATGATTTTAAATTTTTACATACAGTAAGGTTCAATCTCTGGGCCGTAAAGTTTAATGTGTTTTGACAAATGCATAGTGTCCTGTATCCAGAATTACAGTATTACACAGAATGTTTTACTGCTCTGAAAAAAATATCCCCTGTGCTTCACTGATTCACCTTTGTCCACCCATAATCTACTGGCAATCACTGATCAGTTTACTCTGTCTTTTGTTTTGCCTTCCCCAACATGTCATATAAGTGGCATATGTTTGGCATTATATGCCAAATCAGTCTGAAAAGACTGATTTCTTTTAGGAAAAAAGACTGATTTCAGACTGATTTCTTTTACTCAGCAATATGCATTTAAGATTTATTCATGATTTTGCATGGCTTTTATAGCGTAGTAACTGTATTTTCTAGTTTCTGTATTTGATACTTTGGTATCTTGAGATCCTGGAAACCCTGGAGGGATCTGCTGTGTCAAGCTAATTCCTAGACATAGCAGATCAATCTTTACCTTTCGTATGGAAACTAACCCATCTAGACCCTCTGCCCCACAACCTCCCTCTTTATCCTCTCACATTACAAGCTACAATCTCTGCTCTAATCATTCTAGGGCAAAGTAATTTAGGTCTATGATCCACTTGGGTTAATATTTGTGAAGGGTAAAAGGTGTTTGTCTATGTTCTTGTCTTTCCCCCACTTTTTTGCATATGAATGTCCAGTTGTTACAGCAACCTTTGTTGAAATGTCATTTTTTTCTTTGCTGAATTGCCTTTGCACTTTTGTCAAAGACTATTTAGCTACATTTGTCTAGATCTGTTTCTGCACTCTATTATGTTTCACTAATCTATGTGTCTATTTTCCTCAATGATACCACACTGTATCTGTATTGTAACTTTATAGTAACTTTTGAAATTGAATAATATGTGTCATCCAGCTTTATAATTTTCTCCTTTTAGGATTGTGTTGGCTATTCCTGGCGCTTTAATTTTTCATGAAGTTCAAAATTAGTTTGTCAACATCTAAACATAATTTGCTACAATTTTGGTTGGGATTGTGTTGACTCTATAGATCAAGTTGAGACAAATTGCCATCTTAATGCTACTAAGTCTATTAATCAATGAACATGGAATATCTCTCCATTTATTCATGTCTTCTTGGATAGTCTATTTTTTTTCTTATTCCTCCTGCCTTTCTCCCTCCCAAGAGAAGTTCTTGGCCTTCTGAAGCTTCACTGAAAAATCAACTCTCAAAAGGCACATTAATAGGAGAAGGGACATACAAATTTATTTAACATGTATACACAAGAGGCTTCAGAATAGAGACCCAAGCCCCCAACGAGGTACAGAAGTTTATAGACCATCTTGAGGTTAAAATAATGTGGGCTCAGAGCATGGCCAAAAACATGTTATGGTGGTAAATCAGATTTGGGGGTCAAGACAGGTTATGGGAGAGAGAAAGGAAGAAGCTATGCTAGCAAAGTTGGCCTTGTTACGTAGATGAAGTCTCATAGGCCATAGCCCTCAGAGAGAATAGATGATAACTGTTTCTTTTCAAACTTTGAAAGATATCAGGCTCAGTCTCTACTAGAGCTGGGAAGGGCTGAGAAAAGAAAGACCTGGCTGCATTAATGGAGATTCTCCACAGATGCAAATTTCTTCTGCAAAAGAGAGCTTTGCAAGGTTACTTCTGTCTTCCAACCCCCACCAGAAGCCATTTCAAAATGTGTCAAAGACAGATATTTTGAGGTAAAATACTTTTATTTCCTTCAAAATCATTTTTCATTTAGGTTAGAGTTTTTTATATCTAGTATTCCCTTTGATTCTTTGAGTTTCTCTCTGCTTACCTTTCCTATTTGTTCTTGCATGTTGTCTATTTTTTTATTACAGTTCCTAATGTATTAATTATAGCTATTTTAAATTCCCTGTCTGTTAGTTCCAAAGTCTGTCATATCTAAATTTGGTTCTGATGGTTGCTTTGTCTCTTCAGACTGTTTTTTCTTCACATTTATCATGTTTTCTAGATAATGTATCAAGTAATAGAAACCGAGTTAAACCTCTAATGTGACTTTTTATGTTATATGGGTAAAAATTAGGTCGTGTTTAATGTTTGGTGTAGTTGTAGGTGCCAGAGTCTTCACATTCCTATAGTAGCTTTGTTTTTGTCTTGTTTTGTTTGGGATTCTCCCAAACCTCCATTTTTTTTTTTTTTTGGTTTTGTTTTTGAGACAGGATCTCACTCTGTCACTTGGGCTGAAGCGCACTGGCATGAACACACCTCGCTGCAGTCTCGACTTCCTGGACTTACACATCCTCCTTCCTCAGTCTTCCATGTAGCTGAGACCACAGGTGCTTACCACCATGCCCGGCTAACTTTCTGATTTTTTTGTGGAGACAAAGTCTCACTTTGTGGCCCAGGCTGATCTCAAACTCCTAGGCTCAAGCAGTCCTCCCATCTCAGCTGCCCAAACTGCTAGGAATACAGGCATGAACCACTGTACCCAGCCAAAACTCCATGCTTGATAGAATCTATATCTTGATATTCTTTGAGCTGTCGTTCACTGCTACTATACTGGAGACCTAATGGTGTTGTGTAAAGTCTGAGGGAGAGGAAGTATTCTATAATCTTATTATAAAATCTCAGTGTTGTAGTGGGCCTACCTCCTCAAGTTGTATTCTTCACAAATGTTTCTTAGCTTCCCCCTCTTTAGATTGAACATGAAAGCTAGAAGGGGCTTGAGTCAGAGAAATGACTTTTTCCATGTGAGATGAGACTCTGGAAAAGTCTTTACTTTGGAGAAGTAGTCTTTCTTATGGATAAGGCTCTGTGTATTTCACAATGTCTTTTCTTGTCTGACCCCTGCCACAGCCATCTTTCTTGAACTTTCACATTGAGAACCTTGTATTATTTATGGTAATAAAGCCCAGAAAAGAGTGACACCCCTATCAGACTGCTAACCCCAGGAGTTTCTCTCTTTCATGCTAATCTGCACGTAGCCTCCAGGAATTCATCAAAGTTGCCATTGAAGTGTTCTTCCCAGCTTTTGACTCCAGAAGGCTTCTGTTCACAGTAAGCAGATATCAGCTGTAATTGTTGGGAATTACCTGTGTGTCCAGATTTTGCAGGGGTAGTTTGGCATGAAACCTGTCTTATGCATCCAGTTCATGTTTTACTTGTTGTAACATAGGAGGGTTGAGTTCCAAACTCTTTACACATCATAGGTGACATTAAGGGAATTGCTATCTTAATACTATTGAGTCTACCAATCCATGAACATAGGATGTCTCTACATCATTCACATTCTTATCCTTTTTGATATAACAGAGTAATGCTGAGGAAACATGTTTTTGTTTCCTAAGGAATATATTAATTATCCCAAGGAATTAAAATCAACTATAGTATTTTTTTTTACTTGATGCTTTACTTGGTTTTCTGACTTTAATAAAAAATTACCACTTTCCTCTCCAAATGGTATGCTCAAGCATTTCTTTTCTCTGAACTGATGTGCCTATATTCAAAATGTTTTCCCAGTTGCGAAAAATCTTTATCCCTAAGTTGATTTATATCTCTAACTTGGGTTATAGCTCTAGGCAGTGCCTACTAACTTGGGGAATGTAAATAAAGTGCCTTTCCTATAAAGTTTATTTTTTAATCCTATAAAAGTTAAATTTGCCATAGGAATAAAGAAGAAATAAGCCAGAGGAACTAAAATCTAAAACACTTGAAAACTTTTCTCCGTGTGACAAAGCATACATCTGTGTCTTTATTAAATGAAATTATTGCCCAGCAGATCGTAAAATTACATGATATAATTTCCCTGTACCACAGAACTTCCTATGACTCACACACATGAACTACCTTGTGTTTAACTAGCACTTGTTTTTTCTAATACAAACCTAGAGCCAAATTAGTTATTAAGCTTCCAGGAAAATGAACAAGATTGTCTTTGCTTTTATTCTCTCTCTTTAAAACCACAAATTTACTTAATGTTATTTCTTCTTTCTTTTCAAATAAGAATTCCTTGCCAATTTTGATAAAAATCCAAAGCAATTGGCAGACATTGATATTTCCTCCCTCCTCTGCATGTCTTATGCAAAATGACCCACCAATATGTCTTCAAGTAATTTACCTCCCCATCTCTGGAAGCACCATTAGTAATAGGAGTCCTCTAAGAAATTTCAATAGTTTCCCCTGCTTTTCAGGAAGCTTAGCAGTAGTCAACCAGGACAATATTCAACAATCTTCTTGTTACAATAATTCTATCACACCTTTTTGTGTGGAGGATCAGATTTTTATATCTTTAAGAGGACAATAATGATGACCATAATTTATTAAGCAACTCTACTCTTTTAGAAATTTTGCATATGTAATTCTTATTTAAGTTCACTGTAATTTTATGAGTTAAGGGCTGCAGCAGGCCCAACTAGATATGGCCAGACATGTTTTAGCCAATATAATCCAATTTTAAAGATGAGTAAACTGTCTAGAGACTATTTTACCCAAGATCTTTTAGCTAATGGTCAGCAGAACTGACATCTAAACCGAGGTGTCATGTCCTGCCAGGTTATCTTTGAACCCTTTACTTTACAGGAAGCTAGCAGCTTTCGGTGGGCAGTAAGTGTTTCAATTGGGCTAAAGATTTAATGCCAAGAGTCCCTAGAATAGCAATATAAGTGCTATTTTTTGATGCAATATTGCAAAAGAAGAGTAGATTAAAACCATCTACCTGTGAATCAAAAGAAACACAATTCGTGATCAAAACCAAGACAAGTTCCTTATGATCAAACTTACAACTTAAGATTTCTTGGTTGAAGAGAAATATGAGCACAACTTTCTTGAACTGTGGATTTTTTTCCCCCTTCCCCACTTTTCCTCTCCTTTTTTTCCTCTTTTTGCTTTCTTTCTTCCTCTCTGCCTCCTTTTTTTCCACTCTCTATTTTTCTTTCTTTTTACTTCTTTCGACTGCTTTTGGCTTTGACTGGGAAATTATAAGAAGAGACTGCATTTGGCTACGTGGGCTAGCAGTGGCTGATGTGCGAAGTTTGAGGACCAGAGCATGCGTCGGGCTACATACTACCCACTGCTTGTTTTTGTATGATTCTATGAGCTAAGAACGCCTTTTATATTTTTAAATAGTTAAAAAAGAATTATATTTTGTGACACATAAAATTATATGAAATTTAAATTCAGAGTTCATAAAGTTTATTGGAACACAGCCACGCTCATTCGTTTACACATTGTGTCTGACTTCTGTTCAGCGACAATGGCAAAACAGGACAGTTGCACCAGAGACCACACAGACTCTATAGCCTAAATTATTTACTCTCAGGCCATTTATAGAAAAGTTTGGTGACCCCTGTTTTAAAAGGTTAATTCTAGCCTCCAGATCTTAGAATTTAACAAATGCTTGGAACGGAACCAGTAGGCCTCCCTGTTTTGGAAAGAGGAATTTTTGTTTGTTAAAATGCAGATCTTTCTAGAAGACAATTAAGCCTATTAATCACTAGAAATGGGTTAGACTTTATTGGTTAGATCCTTAGATGGCATGTAACAAACAGCCAGGACTAATAGATGAAAGATGTTGGAGAACATATGGTTTCCTCTAGGCCATTCTGACAAGATGGAGTAGACAGGCTCTGGAATGGGGTGAAAAAATACAAAACACAGACATTTAATGCAGACTTACGATGTGTCTAACTCACTATAGCATTTTAGTGTACATTTTCTATTTTAATCTTCATAATCCTACCATGTAGTTATAACAATATTAATTTGTATTAAGGAAGAAATGGAGCATCAGAAAGATTCTCCAGGGTGTCATGTTAGTAGGATGACAGTAGTTTTGAAACAGGATTCAACCCAGGTCTAACCAATTCCTCTGTTACCATGATCACAGGTATAATTTTCCTTTCCTGTTAATACAGTTTTGCTTAGAACTGACTCTATTTACGTAATTGTGATACTGGTGTAGTTTCTATACTATCAAATTGCTACTTGCGATAATGAACTTATTACTAAGCAAAGGGTTTTGCTTTTTGCAGGAGGGAGAAGAGACTTGACCCAACCCAAACAGCTTTGGTGTAGTACATGGTTTTCTGGGGGTGGGGATGAGAGATAATGACTTAAAAAAATCATACCATGTCCCAGCCTTTCATCCTGTCTTTCCCAGTTTACTAGGTCGAATCTTACAGAATTCTCATTCGAAGATAAAAATGGCTTGAAATTCAAAAACAATTTCAGAAGATGCAACCTAATATATTTATGTGCTATCAAAGAAAATTAACATCAAGGCTTGACAACTTTCAAGAAGGTTTTGTGGAATTGAAAAAGGCTGAGTAATTCTCTTAGCGTGTTGTTGAGGCAGTTTCAAATCCACACTGATGTCTCTTACTGCCAGTATGCATACATGTTCTCTTTACTACTTGGATTTCTTCCCTAAGCCACAGGTTTCTGCAATATCTGTCATGTATACCTATCCTCCAAAAACCCAATGGACCAGAATAATTGCTTTTATTTATTTGGCTATGATGTCCTATGATGATGGAAGTCATATGATCTAATGTGAATCCATGTCTGTAGCTATTTCCCACATTAAGGATGGGACATGTCTAGATTCACTGGACTTAATTTTCACACCATTTCCTGCCCAAAATGCCATGGATTGCCTATTGATTTCTTCTCTATGTTTAGAAGCAATTAGCAATTGAAGTAAATTATAAGGTGTTCCATAAGCTTCCTTTAAAAATAGTTCTTCCCTCTGTGTGTGTTATTCCTTATAACATCTTTTTCGCTTCTTCCCCACTCTGTGTGGGGTCATTTGTCATTGCAGTTTTTCTCATACACTGTGTTTTTTTCTTTTTTAGCTAGTCATTAATTTTGGGCTGCTGCTACTGATTTAAATCGTGGTTTTACTTTTTTCCTGGTTAAAAAAATAAAACAACATGCAAGGGAAGTTATCCATACAGATGAGTTAATGTTTACAGATTTTTTGTGGAGATAGAAAATGCTTTGCTTGCTGGCACAGGGGAGAGAGCTGGAGGCTGTGTGGACGATGTGGATCTTGAGAGAAGAAAAGAGAATTTCTAACTTCTTCCTTGGTATGGGCTTCCGGGAGAATCACTACGGTTCAGCTTACACAAAACCAATCTCTGAAGTTTTGCTGTTCACAGCCTAGATGTGTGGGTGATGAGAACCTGATGTCTCAGCCAAATAAGATAAGTGAGCAGCCATCAAGATTAAGTCAACCTATTTGTGATTTTAACTTTGCCGACTGGACTCAAGTCACTGTTAGTTGCTTTTTCTATGCTCAAGGTTAAATAGCAGCTGCAGGTACTTACTTAAAATTCACAAATAAGATCTTTGGTAATTTTACCTAAAATGTGCAATGTAACTGAAAAGAAATTGTATAACCTCTTTTGATTCTTTGTTTACCTAGAATCACTGTTTAAAACATAAAGGGCTTTCAAGATACATATTTTTGCACTTTATATTAAGAAAGTGTATTAACAGGACAATGCCTTAGTAGGGTGTGAAACTCTTAGTAAATCTCAATATTTCCTTTTTTTGTTTTCCAACCGCAAGTATTAAAGTCATGAAATATTAGATAGAAAAGAGGTCACAGAACATGGGATCTGGCTGGGTGTGGAGGTTCACACCTGTAATCCTAGCACTTTGGGAGGCAGAGGTACGCGGATTGCCTGAGCTCAGGAGTTTGAGACCACCCCGGACAACATGGTGAAACCCAGTCTCTACTCAAATATAAAAAACAAGCCAGGCATGGTGGCGGGCACCTGTAGTCCCAGCTACTTAGCTGGCTGAGGCAAGAGAATCGCTTGAACCCAGGAGGTAGAAGTTGCGGTGAGCTTAGATCACACCACTGCACTCCAACCTGGGCAACAGAGAGAGACCCTGTCTCAAAAAACCAAAACCAAACAACAACAACAGCAACAACATGGGATCTAAGGACAGGTTGGTGAGGAACCCCAGCTCTAATTTGTAAAAATCCCAGTGACAGGCTAGACACAGAGGACTGTCTGGCTTAGCAGCTTTGCCAGTCAACCTTTCCTTCAACTGTCTATCTGAGCAGGAACTCAAGCTATTACACAAGCAGACAAGGAAAAGAGCTTTAACTTAGAAATTTGAAAGTGTTCCAGAAGGGGGTGTTGGGTCCAGAAAATGTGATATTTTTGTTTTCTAAAATAATAAGGAAGACACAATGTCTGTATTATTTAATCTGTTTGTTTTACCAAATCATTATACTACAGGTAATATATTTTGGCAGAAGTAGCATAGATAAAGGGAACTACAGAAGAACTTCACTAGGGAATATGCAGTCAATTTTGCATAGTAAGCGCCAACATTAACTGGTGTTCAGATGACTTAGAGTGAAAGGTGAAAAGGGCCTGGGATCCATTTACCTGGTCAGTGGAGTTTGGAAACCAGCAGCAACTGGAGAAAGGACTTTTGTTTTGTAAGGGGAGTGACCAAGGCAAATGCTGAAGATAGAGAAGGATGTGTGTGTGGCTGACTTGCTTGTGGGAATGGCAAGAGGCTAGTGAAGTGGAGTGAGCAAGGGAGAGGACAGTAGGTGAAGTAAGACAAATAGCAGTGGAGCTACAACACAGGGACCCTGTGCCACTCAAGTGTGATCCTGAAACCCCTCAGCATCAGCATCCTCTGCGAACATGGTGGTAATGCAGAATCTTAGGTTTCATGTTGACTTATTCAAACACAACCTGCATTTTAACAAGTCCTCAGGCAAATCTCAGACGTTAAATTTCAAGGAGCATCGTCCATTGAAAAACTTTGGATTTTACTTTGGGACAGTGGTTGGCTGCCAATGATTGTGGCTGGAAGAAAGGGGGAATGTGGTCTTTTAAAAATACTGATGCCTTAGCTCCACACCCAGAAATTCTTGTTTAATTGGTGTGGAGTTGAGGCTTGGGCATTGGGATTTTTAAACTCTCCTGGTGATTCTAATGTGCAGTAAGGGTTGAAGATGGCTACTCCAAATAACATAATTTGACTTTGTTTCAAAAAGGATCACCTACCCTTGCTGCTGTGTTAAGAGAAGATTGTGTGAAGTCAAGAATAGAGATAAGCATGAGAATAATGGGCAAAATCCAATTCATGCCAAGAAGAAAAGTTTTAAATTGGCATAGGACTTCTATTACTATGTCAAATAAAAATGGCAAGAGTGGTCATCCTTGCCTTGTTCCTTATTTTGGAGCAAAATCTTTTCTTTTTTTTAACCATTGAGATCATGTTAGCTGTGAGTTTTTCTTATACAGTCTTTACTGTGTTGAGGTAAATTCCTTCAATGACTGGTATGTCGAGATATTTTATCATGAAAGTGTGTTAAATTTGGCAAGTGCTTTTTTTTGCATCTATTGAGGTGATAATGTGATTTTTATCCTTCATTGTGTTAATTGCAGATCTCTTGCATTAATGAATTTGCATAGATTGAAACCATCTTTCCACCCCAGGGATGGTCCTCTTTGTGTGCTGTTGAATTTGGTTTGCTTAGCATTGTGTTGAGGGTTTTTGCAGCTATGTTTCTTAGGGATATTGGCTAGTGGGTCTTCCTTTCCTTTCCTTTTCCTTTTCCTTTTCCTTTCCTTTCTTTTCTTTTTTTCCCCTGTAGGATCTTGATTTGGCTTTGGTATCAGGGTAATGCCAGCATCAGAAAATCAGTTTGGAAGTGTTTTCTCCTCTTCAATGTTTTGGAAGAGTTTAAGAAGCATTTGTGTTAATTCTTTAAAGTCTTCGTAGAATTTGTCAGTGAAGCCATCTTGTCCTTGGCTTTTCTTTGTTGGGAGATTTTTGGTTACTAATTCAATCTCCTAATAAATTCAATTAGGAGCAATTAGACAAGAAAAAGAAAAAGTATCAGAATCTGACAAGAAGTAAAATTATCTCTGTTTGCAGATGACATACTCCACACATGCAAAAATGTTAGATCTAATAAATAAAGTTGTAGGATATAAAATCCCAACATACAAATATTATTTACATTTCTATAGACTAACAATACACTATCTAAAAAGGAAATTTAGAAAACAATCTAACTGATAATAGTATTAAAAGTAAAATATATTGGAATAAACTTAACAAGGAGGAAGGCTTAAACACTGAAAACTATAAAACATTGCTGAAAGAAATTAAAGAAGACACAAGGAAATGGAAAAATATCTTGTGTTTATGGATTGAAAGATTTAATAATGTTAAAATGTCTCTACTATCCATAGTTATCTACAAATTCAATGCAATCTCTATCAAAATCCCAACTGTATTTTTTATAGAAAAGAAGAAAAATACTAAAATTCATATGGAACCACAAGAGACCCCCAAATAATCAAAGCAATCTTGAGAAAAACGAAGAAACCAGGAGGCAAAACACTTCCTGATTTGAAGATACATTATAAAGCTAGAGTAACTGAAACAGTATTGTACTGGCATAAAAATAGACATACAGGCCAATGGGACAGAAGAAAGAACCCAGAAATGAACCCACACATATACAGCCAACTGAGTAGTAAGAATACACCATGGGGAAAGCATAGTCTTTTCAACAGATGATATAAGGGAAAACTGGATAACTACATGCAAAAGAGTGAAATTAGACCCTTCTCTTATGATACACACACAAAGTCAACTCAATATAGGTTAAAGACCTAAATGTAAGACCTGAAACTATAAAATTCCAATACAAAAACATAGGGGAAAAACTTCATGACATTGGTCTTGGCAACAATTTTTTTTTTTTTTGGACACCAAAAGCACAGGCAACAAAACGAAAATAAACAAGTAGGACTCCATCAAACTAAAAGTTCTGCCTTAAAAAATAAGAAACTTCTGCAATATGCAACAACATGAATGACCCTTGAGGACATTACGCTAAGTGAAATACGCTAAAGACTTAAAGACAAATACTGTATGATTCCCCTTATATGAGATATCAAAAGTAGTGAAATTCATAGAATTGAAGAGTGGAATTGCTCTTCCCAGGGGATAGGAGGGAAGGAGAAATGGGGAGCTACCAGTAAATGAACACAGGTTTCAGTTGAACAAAGTAAATAAGCTCTAGAGATCTGCTGTACAACATTGTACCTAAGGTTAACAATACTGTATTGTGTATTGTATATTTTACTTGTATTTTTTATTCTTTCTCTCTCTCTCGCTCTCTCTCTTTTTTTTTTTTTTTTGAGACAGAGCCTCACTTTGTCATCCAGGCTGGAGTGCATTGGTGCGATCTCTGCTCACTGCAACCTCTGCTTCCCGGGTTCAAGCAGTTCTCCTGCTTTAGCCTCCTGAGTAGCTGGGATTACATTTCTCAAACACTTAACCTCAGGTGGTCTGCCTGCCTCTGCCACCCAAAGTGCTGGGATTACAGGCATGAGTCACCGTGCCCAGCCTGTATTGTGTATTTTAAAAAGTGATAAGGTGGATATAATGTTATGTGCTCTTACCACCATAAAAATAAGTAAATAAAATTTATTAGGCATCATATAAAGAAAAATAAGTAACTTTGCTGAGGGCATTGATAAAAATTTGAAAATAGAACTTCATAGCATCGTCTTACGATTCAAATTGTAAAAATGTCCATTCTGTTCTTATTAATACATTCATATTATTCAATTCTCATCAAAATGCCATAAGATGTTGTTGAAACATGATAAAATGTTTCTAATACTCATCTAGAAGCTTAAAAATAGGGACTTAGAGTTTGATAAAGAAGAATGAAATAGGAAAAGTAGTGGTAGTAGGTATTAACTTTTTTTTTAAAAATCAACCCCAAATAGTTTTTTCAACAGATTTGTCAGTGTAGATACAATAGAAAGTTGGGAAACAGACATAGTATAGTATATATAAGAATTTACTGTTTCAAAAAGGAATATTTCAAATGAATGATTATTTCATACTTTTTGGGATAACTCTGTCTCTTATACATTTGCATACATTATAGACAGAAGAATTAAAGACATACATGTTAAAGCAATCTCCAAAATTGTGACTATGCATGTATATGAGTAAAAATAATTTTGATATAGGTAAGGATTTCTTGAGGGCAGGGGGTAAAATTTTTAAAGTGCGACACAGGCAGAAAGCATAAAGGAGAAAATAAATTTGCTTTACAAAAGCAACTTATACATTTAAAAAATAACCATAAATAGGCTGAGAGGTGGCTCACACCTGTAATCCCAGCACACCGGGAGGCCAAGGCGGGAGGATCACTTGAGGCCGGAAGTTTGAGACCAGCCTGGCCAACATGAAGAAATCCCACCTCTACCAAAAATACAAAAATTAGGTGGGTTGGGTGGTGTTAGACTGTAACCCCAGCTACTTGGGAGGCTGAGGCCCAAGAATAGCTTGAACGTGGGATGTGGAGGTTGCAGTGAGCTGGGATTGTGCCACTGAACTCCAGCCTGGGAGACAGAGTAAGATTCTGTCTCAAATACATAAATAAAATGCGGATAAAATCCCATGGGAAATATTTGTCTTATATGTGTTAGACACGTATGTGTCTCATATGTATTTGAATTTCTGTCTCTCAGAAATACAACAAAATTCTTACATTTGTATTTCTACCTCTGAATTTTCTGCCAACCATTTCACATTGCACTACTAGGTGTTCCAACAGTAAGTTCGAACAGTAGTTTGAACATCTAGTAGTGCAATGTGAAATGGTTATCAGAAAATTCAGAGGAAGAAATACAAATGGACAGTAAATATACTGTCATATGTCCAACTTCAGTATATTAAGAAATTCAAGTTAAAGGATGATAAACTACTTTTTGCCTATTGAATTAGATGGTATTTTAAAATTATCTCATATTAAAATTATGATATTTGATCTGGGCAAGGTTATAACAAAATGGATATTCTCATATACTACTTTTCAAAAAGGATATACCCATTAACCCAAATGATAACTTTATGATAATTCTTATTAAAATAATTATGGCAGTGAACAATAATTTGGCTCCTGGTGTATATTTCATAGCATTAAAAAATAAAAATAACAACATAACATTCTATAATTTTTGAGTATTATAAAAATTTATGATAGATATAGGTAATACAATATAGACATTTTATAGAAAACAGTTAATATTATTGACTATTGGGAAGATAAATGTTCTAAATCAATATTAGGCATGCAAATATACTCACCACTTACTCTTAAATAGAAGATAACATGTATAGCATGAATTAAGGATAACTTTATAAAGAAAGAATCTGAAAGTGACAAAATTTGGTAAGTCACTTTTGAGTTCTTCCTCGTAATTTTGTTAATCTGTACTTTCTAAATCTTCTATAATATGTAATAGTTGTTTAAAAATAAAACTTTTGGAATAATTTAGGTATAGAAAAGTTGCAAAGGAGCAGGAATGCCTGTGTGCTCTTCGCCCAGCTTCTCCTAATGTTAACATATTCTGTAATTACAGTACAATTGTTAAAAATAAGATATTGAAATTTATACATTACTATTAACTAAACTGGATACTTTATTTGAATTTCACCAGGTTTTAACTAGTTCTGTTCCAGGATTTAAGCCAGGATACCATATTGCATTTAACTTGTTACTTTTCTAAAAAGAGGGAAAAAAACTCCAAAACTCATTGAAAAACAGTAATAACAACATAAAATTTGCAAATTGAGGGAAACTATAGCATTTGAGCATAAAATGGGCTTTATCTGGCTTCCTACTGTACAAGAAACTAAAGGAAAGATGATAGCGGACATAAGCACTCCTTGTCTGGTACCATGTTAAGTCTACATACTTGAAGCAGGTAACAGTGACCAGGGATGGGAGTAGGGAAGTGAGGTGGGATATACACACCACTATTCCAAACAGCCCCATTGAAAAATGTTTCTTCTCCTGTGCAAAGGTTATCTATAGCAATGGATCTTTGCTACTGGTTAAAACTATATCCAACTAAATATACTTATTTAATTCTGCTCAGAAACTTTGATTGGCTGTCATTCCTTATTCATAAGACATTGAAAAATGATGTATTAAATGCAGATTTGTAGACTTTTGAGTTCTGTTGGGGGAAACAAGAAAGATATTTGGTAATGAAATATTTAGGACTACTTATAGGCTAAAGAGATATTTATTGCCAAGGTCTTGTCTAAGATCTTGAATTGTGCTGGTTTTATTTCCATTTCTGTTGCTTGGCCCCTCAGTGACAAGGGGTATATCTTTGGACGGTAGCCAGTGTAAGACTTCCAAGCAGAGTAAACTTTGAAGGACAGTTTAAGTTTTGCATGTCTGAGAACTACCTTTTGAATGGATTTTGTAA
Source organism: Chlorocebus sabaeus (assembly GCF_047675955.1). NCBI lineage: Eukaryota > Metazoa > Chordata > Mammalia > Primates > Cercopithecidae > Chlorocebus > Chlorocebus sabaeus. Next base: position 23,659,206 of record NC_132911.1, read on the forward strand.
CCATGGTATAGACTCATTTTGTCTCCTTCAGTATTTGACTGGGTATTAGGCGACCTACTCTTTGCCTCCCTGTAGTGCTTTATGATTTGGGGTGTTACCATTCACCTATAACTCTGGATTTATCTGACTTCATGAAATAGAGGATTTAACTGAGGGAACTTGAGAAACTCAATCTTATTGACTTAGAGAGTCTTCTTTCTATCAGAGTTCTTTCAATGAGTGGGAACTATAGGAAATTGTCATTGTGGAATCAGGCTAAGTAACTGAGTGTCAGATATGCTTTTAGGGCTTTCTGGAGCCTGAAATAAGTGGTTGACTGATTTCTTGAACACATTCAGTATATTGATTTTCCTGGTAACCCACCCATTGTGGGTTAAATGAGCACCTAAGCTCTTTTAATCTAGGCAGTATAACTCTGGATAGAGCATATATAGTAAACAGTAGTCTCCAAAATCTAGGTATGAACAAACACTACTGAGGAAAAGGTGTATGTACAGACTTACCTTGGTTAGGAGGCCCCCACTGTGTAATCCACCCAGCACAGGCTTTGGGGTAAGGCAGAGCTGGGTTCAATTCTGGCTCTGTCACTTACTGTGGGATTTCTGGTTTATTCCTTACCCTCGCTGACTTTCATTTCCTCGTTTATCGAATAGGAATTCTAATATACTCTTTGCAGAACTGTGAAAGTTAAAAGAAAAAAGAATATAAGATATTGCATGCATACAATCATGCAAAAATGGATGCTTTAATTATTCTCTCAGCCCTGCTTCTTCCCTAAAAAGAATGAGCTATCTTGGTCACAAAGATATAATTATATAATCATTTTGTTTTGAAGCAAGAAAAGGTTAAAAAAACAAAACAAAACATATTTCCCAATGGAGAGAAGCAAATTGAGAGTTTTGGATGTCAACATCAAGGTACGTCCTTTCGGATCAAGGGATTTCAGAAAGGCAGGGTAAAATTGTACCGTGATTTATACTCCTGTCAAATTGAATTTTCAGAACCAGCTACTCTGCAGATACTTGGTGCTGATAAGTTAGTTTTTAGGCTCATTTAATCGTTTCTCCCACTAAGCCAGAACTAAATAAATCCCAAATGATTTCTAGCTATTCTAGGACATGTGTCATTTTCCTTAATGCCGGTCATTACACTTCTTCCCCCTGTGTATTCCACGATTTTCTTGCCAAACAATTTCTGTAACGAAGACTACAAAAACCAAAAGTTTTACTTTCAAAATATTGCAAGCTACCTTAATTGAAAGAAGATGAGATGTAAAAACATTTGATCTAAGTACACACTAACCCTAATATGATATAGTCATGAAACTTAAAAGGAATATAAAAATGAAATTAAGAATTTGTTTCATTGCATTGTGTTAGAAGTAACGTAAGAATAACTTTGTGATACAAATGTACTTTTCTTTAAACAAGTACACTTATTTTAATATTTCGTGTTAAAAATCTTGATGCATTGCTTAATAAAAATGTGAATTTTTAGGTTTCACTAACAAAGATTCAGAATCAGTGGTGCTGAGGTAGAGCCCCTGGAAGTATGCCTTTCAAGAGAGCATGCATGTGACCTTCAAGCAGATTTCTTTATAGAATATTTTGTGAAATAATTGGAGAATGAAATTGTATTGGTGCAGATGTCTTCTAGAAATTAAATTCCACTAACTTTTCACAAACTTGCCCCATTGGCTTGAGATTGTGAACTGTTTCAATCAACGTTAACATTCCACACTCTAGCTTCCTACGTTCCAAGGAGTTCAAGATACTCTGAAGTCAATAATGAAACCAATGAACATTTTAAATTGTGTTAACAGTAAATATCCTGATGTAGGGTATACGGAAATGTTTCCATTGTTTAAAAAAAAATGCTCTGTGCAAGATTATAGAGATGCTTCAGAACTAGCAGAATTAGTACGTAAGAGAAAGAGTTGACTAGAGTTACCTAGAAGTACAACTGACATTAGAGAATGGCATCTTGCACACTGAATCTAGCAGTAACTTAATTTTTTTACCTAGAGCCTGTTCATGAAAACTGGGGCTACTCAAAATGTGTTCCATGGGCTGGTGCCATCTTTGAAATGCTTGTTACCAGTTGGTGACAAAATCAGTACAGAAATTAAAAGTAAGCTTTCAGGAACTTTGAATAACACTTTACAAGAGTAATTTTATGTTTCTTAAATCTAAGAAGTGAAATACATTGGGTTCATATTTGTGTATCTTTTCTTTCAATTTCATTTTTCTAGTAATTCATGTTGATTGCATTTTACAAGGGTGTTGGACCATGATGGACTGGGAATTTTAAGTAAACTTGTTCTTTCACCAGGAGTAGGTTGAGAAGCCCTGATCTAGATCACTTCATTTGTGAAAACACCTCTTTGTTTATGGTTTTCCTTGAGATGGTGATTTATGATTGCTCAGAAATTGACCATTTTTCCCTCTCTGAGTCAAATCATAGCTGTTGCCAAGCCTGTTTGTAGTTATAACTAGACAGTGAACGTAAGGACAGATATGTATTGTATTTTTCGTGTGTGTGTGTGTGTGTGTGTATTTACCTTGTTCTGGAAAAAAAAATTCAAGGAGACTGGCTTAGGGACCAAGAAAGCTGAGATGGAATGAGGCTCTCTAAATTTAGGAAACATTTATTTTGTTCTTGAAGAGTCCAGTGGCATTTGGATGGGAGCTTCCTTTCCTTTCTCCCACTCTCCAAAAGATTATTAGCATCTGGGAGCTGGTCTTGTTGACAGTGTGCTTGGATCCAGGTGGGCCTCAACTCTGGCTCTCATTTTGATGATGTGCAAGGCCACTTCTGAGGTGGAATGCAGAAAAAGCTATCCTGAAATTGAAGTATGACTCTTGTTATGCATTATTCAGTAGGTGACCTGCCTTATGTACAATTCTTAACTCTCAGAAATTAAGTTTTGGGAGGAGAAACATCACCTACCCATACTAACTACCAACTACACATTTATTACATCTCTGAGTCTCATGCCCCACCTAACCACTATCCCTAGTAGAAAGTGGTAGTTAGATTAAGTCCACAGCCAATATTTTCAGAGTTCATTGGACCGTTCCTGTTAACCTGCAATAGCTAGGTGGATCCAATCTAGCTCTCCAAAAGATGCTTCCATAGAGTACTGCAAATGCTATAATTTTTATTAACCAATATTAGGTTTTTGTTATTATTGAAACAAATTATCACAATTTACTGCCTTCACAAAAGACATTTATTTTCTTACAGTTCTTGAGACCAGAAGTCGGAATGAATCTTATAGGGTGAAAACCAGGGTGCCATCAATGCTAATTCTCTCTGGAGGCTCCAAGAGGAAATTATTTTTCTACCCTTTTCTGGTATGCGTCGGGGGTCTTTCCCAGCTTCTGGTGGCTGTATCACTCCAATCTTGGCTTCTGTCATCACCCTGCCTTCTCCTCATATTATCTCCCTCTACCTCTCTTGGAAGCACTTTTGTGATTACATTTAAGGCCCACTTGGCTAATTACAGATAATTTCTCTGTGTCAACATCCTTAATTTAATCACATCTGTAAAGTCTCATTTGCTATGTAAGATACCATATTCACAGGTTCCAGGGATTAGGATCTGGGCAGTTTAAACAGCCACTGTTCAGCTCACTACAGACCTCAGTAAAAATCCCTTAATCCCTTTTTCTTAATCCCATCACATTTTTAAAATGTCAAAGCAGGGCTTTTTTTTTTTTTGTATGTGAGAGATTTTATTGGCTGCAAAATTAATATTAAAGCAGAAAAGCAGGTAAGAATACAAGCCTTAGTATTAGACTAAATGGGTTAAAATCCTAGCTCTGCCACTTAGTCTGTTTAACTTTGAAAATAACCACTTTGTGCCTATTTTTCTCACTTGTAAAGTGGATAAAGTAGTATCTACTCCATAGGCTTCTTATAAAGATTAAGTGAGTTTATACAAAGAACTTAGATCAATATCTACATACACAGGAAGTGTTCAACAAATGTTAGCGCTATCGTAGTATTTTAAAGCAAATATGTGTTGGTTCACCCTATGCCAGGCTCTGTGACAGCTCCCAGGGCTATTTTCACATGAATTACAGGATTGAGGATTTGTAGAAGTTGTGGTGAGTATTGAGAACTGGCTTCTTCAACCTCTGTTCCACCTACATCCAATGTGTCTGCCTGAGGTCAGGCCCCTCAGCAAACTGACTCTGAGGTGAATAATTGCATAGGGGAAGTTTATATTGGAGAGTGGCCATCATAGCAGCTGTGGGGGAATAAAAGACATAAGATTGTGCAGAGAAAGGAATTAACCTATAAGGCAGTCGTAACGCAGGCTTATTCAGTTCATTCTATGAGGGCCTCTGTTGCTGGAATGATCCTGCCTTGAGCCAAAGGGTCCTTCCTGTCCTTCATAGCCTCCTGCAGACCAGCAATTAGATGCAGTGTGTCCCCAGGACTGGGCCTCATCCTGGATAAGTTAAGTTTCTCCAACTGGAGGGAACTTCCAGAGAAAGATTCAGCCTAGACAGGTTGGCCACCAATAACATCAGCCGCAGGAGGAATGAGTGGCTCAGTCCCACAGAAGCATCTGTGCCACCCACCTGGAGGATATCATCTGCAGTGCTCTCCTAGACATTCTGACGTCCAAAGTCTTAGGGTTTCACACTCCCTTGCGGATGAAAAGCTGTGTGTGATTTTGGTTTTGGTGATCAGAGGTACTCCACGGAGGTTTTGATTTAGAACTGAGTGAAGCAGGGGACAGAACAGGCAGACATTCATTTTGCTGAGGGGATCTGTGGCATAGACAACATGATTTTTCAGTCGAGGCTTCCTTATCTGGCACCTTCTTGCACTGATGGTGACAACTCTCCTGCAGTCGTGGTAGAGACAGTGTGATAGTGGGGACTGGGAAGTGTTTCAGGGAGTCAGGTTAGAGCTGGCTCTCCTAACCTTCCTGTGGTTTTTTTGTAAGCCACTTAATACCTGATAGTAAATTATTTCTACTTAATTTAGCTAGATGCTAAATTTGTGGCCACTGTACCATACCCAATTATAATAATTTTATTGTCATTTGTTATGCAGATAAGAAAACCAAATGCCATCGAGGTGCAGCGATGCTCATAGCACCACAGAACTTGCAACTTGCAAATGGCAGAACCCAGATTCTGACTCCAAATGCTAGGCTCTTTCCCCGTAGAGAGGTTAGAAAATATACATGACGTATGCTGCCCCTCATCTGTCAGCCCATGTCCCGAAATGGTCTTAGAATCCTTAGCACAGAGCTCCAGAAAGCCACAGCCAGTTAATAGAAGGTAACATGTAGATAAGTCTACTTCAAATTTAGCTCCATATCACACAATATTTAACTACAATAAAGGAGCAAGTCCGATTTCTTGGTTCTCTTTCTACCTTTGTTTCTCAATACATTTCAGGGCCTCTTCCCAGCCAAATGCTCTCAGATGTCAGTAGTCCTGCCCCTCTGGAAAGGTGTTGTCAATCTAACGTGTTATCCTCACATCAAGGATTTTGACACTTAAAGGGTGACCTCCAAAAAAGGGCAATACTTAACCCTACAGAAGGGACTAGTAACAAAGTAAGTTTAGAATACTCGAAGGGAGATGTTTCAATAATATCTGGGTACTGGCACTTCCTCTAGTACAGCACTTTACACCCTTTTGCTCGGTAAATATTTTTTGATTGGATGCTTTTCTAATTTGTCTGCTAATGGCTATGTGGGCAAAGGCAGAAGACTTGGATTCAAAACAAAGAGCAGTATTAGGGTTAAAATGATTTCTTCCAGGGACAGCTCCCAGGGTAATATTCTAGAGCATAAATTTAGCTTGGCTGATATTTTGTGAAGGAAGTAGAGGAGTCTTTATTTATTTTGAAATGCAATAGCCAAGGATTCAGCCTTTGATTTCTCTCCAGATATGGTTGGAAGTTCTGAAAAGGTCTTCTGGGTGCCTGGATCTTGCTGCTCCAATGCGAATCTTCTTGGTGTCTCTCCTGGGTAGCTACAATCTGCCTTTGATCTCGCTCCCTAATTCTGGGTGTGTGTGTGTGCTGACATTTATAGTTGTAGACTTGTTTGCTTCCTTCTGCTTGCCTAATTGATCCATTTTCCTGCTGGGGGTCAATACCCAAATGCTATGACTTTGGTGGTAATGCCACTCACCCCATTCTCAAAGTGAACACATGTGTGTATTATATAAACAGCGTGGTGTTATCCTCACTGCGGAACTTATACCAAAGCTGTGTGTTTTTACAAATGTATTAAATAAAATGCTGCTTAACTACATTGGTGGTTTGACAATGAGTTTAACCTTGAAGCAGCCATATTTTGACCTCATCTAGTATGAAATGGGTAAAGGAGGTGACGTTTATTGAGTTTTATTTATGCTAGGCACAGTGATAGGTGTTGAAATACACAAATTTCATTTCATCCTTACAATATTTTATGAGGTGGGGATTATTATTCTGGAGGGTGAAGTAACCCAAGGGCAAAGAGGTCTGAATCCAATTGTGACTGCCTTGTCAGGACATCAGTTTGCCTGCTGGTGGTCTAGGTAGTCCCTGGTAGACCTGCTGGAAGTAACTGTGGAGATCTGATGGCCAGGGATGGTCTTGAGTTTTACCTTCACTCTATTCTTTTATTTACATTCATTCAAGTGCAAGAAAAAGTGAACCTGGGGTGAGAAGTCATGGATTCTTGCCCAAACATTGTCATTAGCTTGCTGTTTAACGTTGAACAAAACACTCCACTTGTCTGGGCCTCTCTCTTAACATCTGTTGGAATGTTGTGAGCTACGTTGCTGCTGGATCTCTCCTCCAATCCTCCTGGCTGCCTGGGAGTGGGAAATGCATCATAAAAAAGATATTCCACTTGATCTTGGTCTTTAAGGATGTACAAGAGTTTACCAGCAAAGACGGAGAATAATAGCTTTGCTGAGAGAGAAAACAGAATGTTCACGTCTGTATGTATGGTGTGATAGGACACAGTCTTGGGGAATAGTGGGAAGTAAAGTATGCTCTATGGATAAGATACGCTATGAGGTGGGGACAGAGAGGAAGTTTGGGACCCAGTTGTAAAGTGCCTGGGGATGACAATTTAAGAAGTTATAATTTCACCCTGGATGTAGGAAATCAATGAAAGTCTTTAATGTGAGGAAGTCATCGTCAGAGCTGTATTTTAAAAAAAAGTTTTTCTAATAGCAGTACAGAGGATGGATTGGAGGGAGAAGAAGTGAGATGGGAAAAGCAATAGGTTTTGCATATTAATGTTCCAGAAGAAGATGATGAGGACTAAATTAGCAGAAAAACAGAAAAAAGGAATGAGTTTCTAAAGATATATATGAGAGACAATACATTCCCTGTCATACTGATCTGAGTTATCTTGTATATTTAATATATTCTAAATGTACATTTAAAAATATGTAAAGATGTTTGAAATTTAGATTCATGTTACCATTGGCTATCCTGGTTTAATTGCAGAATATTTTTTCTTCTTTCTAAATGCATAAACACACTGGTGAGTGTAACAATTCATGGAGCCATAGATTCAGCAAAATGAGATAAATTACTGTCCAATTTTCCCATGTTCTCTGTATAAAAACCCTCTAACATCTTCTGGTCCAGTAGAGGTAAAAATCATTGCCCCTTCCTTATTAAATGGAGCAAAGTAAAAGGATAAAAGCCACCTGGCTTTCCTTAGTAAGTAAAGGGTCAAGTTGGTTGGTTGTTGAAAATACAAATCCACTCTTTATTGTAACTATTTGTTTCTAGGTGAAGTCCATTCTCTGTCCTAAATGAAATGGCAAAATACTCAGATTCAGCAGAAGAGAAGTAGCAGGAGATAATACAAAAATAAATCTGCTAAAAGCTTTAATTTCAAGTTCTGCCTGTGGGGCATTAGTTGTGTGACCTTGGGCAAGTCATTTCAGTCTCTCTAAGCCACTCAGTTGCCTTCTTGGTAAATATAGTTCCAAGATCAGTCTCATAAAATTGTTGGGTGGCTCAAATGAAATAATATGTTTACATAGATAGTATAAGAGATAATTTGTTTACATAGATAGTGTAAGAGAATTTTTTTTCTTTGTTAATCCATTATCTTGTTTGAATACTTTGTAAGCTTCAAATTACTATGCAAAACTTAATTGCTACCCATATCTGCATGCCCTGGTGGTGTGTTCATAGCCTATCGAAAACCTAGTATCTCAGACCTCCAGAGAGTCATCTTGTTTAACCTGTTTTGTAATTTGGCTCTGAAAGCACATTTTGATGGCGGATGTGGTATTAACAAATGTTCTAGAGGGGAGAGTGGTTTGCCAGGAAGCTTTGCCAATTAAAAGCAAAGTGAAAATTCAGAATTACAGAGATTTAATTTCCTGCTGAATAATTCTCCACAAGCTGTGTAAACTTCTCCTTACTGAACAAATACTCAGAATAAAATACCTTAGATGCTCTTTTCCTTTTTAATAAGAAAATGTTCATATTATTTGCATGTGGAGCCAAGGGAAGAAGAAGGTCTGGCTCTCCTGAGCTGAGTTTGTATAAGTCATCAAGAATCCTGCTGTGCCCTTGACTTGTGGAGCTTGGAAGGCTGGGTGAAAAGAGCCATTTTTCAAGGGCCTTTTGCCAGCAAGAGCCCCATAGATTGTCCCTGGGCTAGTTCCTTGCAGTCTGTTTAACTCGATACTTTTAAAAATGAATTAACCATTAGTGGAAGATGCTTTAGAATAGTGTTTGAGCACCTACAATGAGCCAGTCCTGAGGTCAAGTGGACAGCAAAACAGACATGGTCCTTGACTTTCCAGAACATAGCTTGGAAGGGGAGTCAACCAACAGATGTTCACATACATAAATATAAAGATAAAAATTGTGATAAATGTTAATATTAATGCATCCAAAAAAAGGCTATTTAGGAAAGGACATTTGAACAGGAATGTAGTGTAAGTGGGAGGTGTTCAGCTGCCTCCATCGTAGATGAGTGTTCAGGCAGTGGTAGTCTCTGTGCAAAGTCCCTGAAATGGAAACGGCTGGGTGTCCTTGAAAAGCTGAAATGAGGCCAGTATGCAGGAGATAGCATGAGGGAGAATGGTTCAAGAGAAAGAGAAATAGTCAGTTCCCAGATAATAAATCTCCCCTGGACCTAAGCACAGTGGGAATCCATTAAAGGGTTTAAATCAAGGGAAAAGCCTGGCCAGATTGTATTTACAAAGATCACTTTGCCTGCTGTGTGGAAAACCGCTGAAGAGCAAAGTTTGCAAGCAAGGAGAGTAATTAGCAAGCTCTTGTAATCATTCTAACAAGTGATGGTATTGAGGTGGACTAATGTGGTCACAGAGGTGGTTGGAGAACAGTGTGCAATTTTGAGATATATTTCACAGTCAGGATCTGCATGACTTGATTCTGAATTGGAAGTGAGAAGTGAGGGAGAAAGTTGAGACTCATAGTTGAGTCTCAGATCTCCAGCTTGAACACTAGCTGGGTGGATCATGAAGACGTTTACCAACTCAGTTCCATAGAGGAAGGAAGGATTGACGGAAGACCTTAAAGCTGAGCTACAGGTCTTAAAAGTCTATTTAACTTTATATTTCATATAGACTTCTTATCGAGTTTGAGCTTCCCAGCACAGTCATAGAGTGCATACTACATAAGTCTGGAGCTTTCAGCAGAATTCAAGCTTGGAGATGTAAATTCAGCAACTCATTGGACTATGGAGAGTTTTGAAAGCCATAGTATAATGGGACTCCAGGGCATTGTCACTAAGGAAGTTGGAGCCTCCTTCTGATTACTATGTAAAAATTAATTGAAGAGATTAGGTTAAGAGGACACAGGCCATGATCAGGAAGCTCAAATCGATCATTAAGCAATGAGAGTAATTGAGAATCAGAGCACAGACTTCTGTTGATGGGGGGGGAGGCAATAAAAGCAGCTCTGTCTCTCACGTAAAACATGATAAAATAATAAGCATGTACCATGTAACAGGCACCACACAAAGCATTTTGTAAACCTTTTTCCAATGTAAACTTTTAAAAAAGTTTACATTGTTATCAAATATATATATACACATAGGTTAAGGGGTTGAATAGGTCTACAAAGGCTATTATGAAAACCACTGTTTCCTCTGCCACTATTTCCAGCACCCACTCCTCATAGGCAGCCGCTTTCCATTCTTTTAGCTTTTTCTCTTGGTATTTCCATGTATGTCCTAAATAACACATTTTATGATGTTAATTCCTGATTTTTTTGTTTGTTTGTTTCAGGCATTGTATTTTAGCTTTTCACCCTAAAAAATGAGAACTTAGCCTTTTTCTTCAGGCTCTTCCTCCAAACACAAAGGCACTGAGAGAATAGACTCTAAAGCTAGACAGTGTAGAGTGGAATGCACTTTTAAAAGCTTTCTGGTAGAGTTTGAATTGCCAGTTGCATCTCCAGGTAAAAGAGATGGCTTGATAGAATGTGAGGGCATAGCAGCAATGTCTCACCTACAGAGGACGCTTCTCACCTGGACAGGAGTGGTAGAAGGTAGTTGTGACAGTGACCACAGCACCTTGCATTTCAAACTTTTATGTCTTTGCAGTGCATTTTCCCACTGACTTTCTAAACGGCTTCTGACATTCCAGTGAAGTAGGTTGGGCAATATTATTCGTATAAATTTTTCCCTCAAAAAAGAAATTGAAGTTAAGAAAATTTGGGTGATTAAGCCAAGATGAGTGACAATTGCAGTTACAGCAATGAGAGAAATCATTGATTGATAGCTATGTTTCAATACTAAATGAACACAGTAATCTTTATGTTTTTAATAAGCAGTATAGAGTACATATATATATGTCCATAATAAATGTGTATTTGCATATAAATTATATAGGTATTTAACAATGTACATATTTCACTGGCTATTAAAACTGTACATGTGTACATATATATTAATATATAGCATAAATTGGTACAAGACTAGAAGAAAATATGTAAAAACTGAAATAATTTAGTTGGAAAGATCAGATTGTGAGTGGTAGCTTAAAATTATTTTTTCCCTGCTATACTGTAGCTAAGCAAATTAAAATATTTGCTAAGCAAATTAAAAGGAGTACAAGTTAGCAGGCTAAAACAATTTTTTCTTTTCTTTTCTTTTCTTTTTTTTCTTTGTTTTTTTAAACATGTAGTCTTGCTCTGTTGCCCGGCCTGGAGTGTGGGGGAGTGATCTTGGCTCACTGCAACCTCCGCCTCCTGGGTTCAAGAGATACTCCTGCCTCAGCCTCCAAAGTAGCTGGGATTATAGGCATGTGCCACCAAGCCTGGCTAATTTTTGTATTTTTGTATTTTTGTGGAGACAGGGTTTTGCCATGTTGCTCAGGCTGGTCTCAAACTCCTGGCCTCAAGTGATCCGCTGGCCTCAGCCTCAGCCTTGGCCTCCCAAAGTGCTGGGATTTCAGGTGTGAGCCACCATGCCCAGCCAAAAATTCAGACTTGTTATTATAAATGCCATGGACTGCTGTTTAGAAATCCATATGAATTAAATTGTTTTAAGAGAAATTACCAAGTGAGCATGAGAGCATAAGAAAGGGTAGGGATAGAATATTTCCTCATTTTACAATATGCCCTTCTCAATTCCTATTTCATCATATATATAAAAATTGTAATTTTTTGGAGTATGTTAGCTAGTGAATCATGATTATTCATGAATCAGCATGTTAACTCATAGACTTACCATTGCCTGTCACACAGCCACAAGTGCACACCTGCTTAATTCACTGTGCTCTTCTGCAACACAGTCATGAAACTGCTAGCTGGGAGAGAGGCACAAAAATATCTGTTGCTGTGAATTAATCATGAAGGTGATAATGCCTGGACAAGGGCATGTATGGGAAAGAATAAGGCAATAATTTGAAGACATCTATTTTTCCCAGAGAAGTTAGTTGGAAAAATCAGTATTCTGAAAACTGCTTAATACGAGTTTTGTTTTTCAAAATTTGGGCAGTGTAGCAGGCATGCCATTGGAAAACAATTGAATTAGCAATTGAAAGCATTGTTGAGAATGCCAAGTCTCTTCCATGTGGATGTCATGTCTATGAAAAATGCAAAGGTGGCTTGGGATGTGAAAACCTGTCTAACCCAAATCCCTGGTGAGAATATAATGCCTCCTTACTAAATATAATGAAATCAAAATATAATAATAAATTGTATTTAATTTTATAATAATAAATTTATAATAAATCTATACTATTTTTATAGAAATAACTTTATAAAATTATAAATAAATTTGTAGTAATTAATACAATTACTTTTGTTAATATAATAAGTCATAGAAGGCCAAATTGCAACTTTCTAGCATAACCACTAGAACAGTAAATTGAAGAGGAAACTAGGCCTTTCTGCATCATTCCATAATGGATGTGACACGCATTCAAATGGCAGTATCTACTCTGGGTGACACGGTATAACCTGCGCTCTGAATAATTCCAAGAAAATGGCTAGTTCTCCTTTTTTCTAGGTGGTATGCTCATCTCTTGCTGATAAATGCATTATTTATCCTGTAATGCTATATGAGTACTTACGAATGAATTCCACCCCCTACCTCCAAAGAGCAGTATACTACCCTCTCCACTGTGAAAATTTGATTTGGTAAGGAAGTTGATTGAAGAATATCCAAATGAAAATAATAGGTTCGAGCTTAGAATGATTAAGGAATTTTGCATTTCATCCATTTCTCTTTCTCTATTGTTTTAAAGAACAGTTTTCATCCACTTTGGATTAAAAGTTTCATGTCTTATTGATAAGTACTTTATATCCTAATATAAAACAGATATAAAATGTGCATTTCCTTCCTCCTTGTATCAGTGATTACTGGTAAACAGTGGTCAGAAGACTTCCTTCTATGGACTCAGGCTCACTTTGTTCTTCTTATGGGCATTTTTTTTTTCACATTTCTGCAGCGTAAGTAATGAACCTATAGGGGAGTAGATTGATGAAGAGTCACAGCATCATGCTGAATGAAATGGGTACAGAGAACTGTTCAAAGTGGGACCAGTCATCAGAAACAAGTGGCTCCTTAGGCCAGACCCCAGGACCTCCTAAACCAGAACTGAGGAGTGGTTTAGGTTTTTATGGCCCTGGGTTAGTTGAAAATAGCTGTGTCACCCACAGGACAGTAGGCAGGAGCATCTGTTCATTTTCACAACAGAACAACCAAGGGATCTTTGACTTAAGACAATCTTGAACTCTAGAGTTAGATGGCAGGGGTACCTCATTTGGCCCTGGAAGGATGATAAAGGAAGGCCATTGTATGTTCAGTAGCACAACTGCCATCCAGTGGGTAACGACCTTTGCAGCACTTTGTCCCACAGTGGGTGAGCCTTTCTCCCTTGGTTGTGGTTTTTACAATCATGGAAGAAGGCAAACTGGTGAAGAGAATTACAATGTTCTCAGCAATTTCTCTCTCAACAGACTCTTCCAGTCCACCATTTGTCCAGCCAGTGGTATTTTCAGGGTGACTTGTGTTTATGCTTTTTTTGGGTTTAAAATCCACAGTCTGGCCTATTTCCCTGGCTATTAGCCTCTTCCTTCTTTGCTCTTCCAGCAGAAACAGAGCTGCTTTTTTTTTTTTTCTTTTTTTTAACCTCTGTGACTTCCCAGGGACAAGTGCCCAGTCACACTCCCATAGTGTGTATTGCTCTTCTATAGGAAAATTAAGATTTAATGTACACACTTACAAGTCCTTGTCGTTGATGGTTGCAGTTTGGGAATTCAAGTTCAATTTTTTTCTTTTCATTTTTTACACAACTCTCTTTGAAGGTATAATTGCCAATTACTGAAAGCCATTTTCAATTACTGATCCATTTTCTTGATCAGTGACATAAGACAATGTGTGTGTGTGTGTGTGTGTGTGTATTTAAATCTGATGGGCATAGATATAATCCTCCTACCGAAGATGACTGCACACTCTCCCCTTTTTCCCTAATGCAGCTGTTCCCTGTTTACTCTCAAGGATGCACCATCCTATGCCATGCCCCTCACAGACTTGAGCATAAGCTACTGAACTTGGATTTGACCATGTTTGTAGATGCTGCAGGCTGTGGCTTATTTCGTGCCAGTTATAATTTCACAAGAAACAATTTATTTGATGTCTTAAAATACCTTGAGCAGGTATGAACGCAGTACCTCTGGCAGGACCATTTTCTGCAGAACATTGGCAAAGCTGAATGGCTTGAGAAAGGTTCAATATTTGAACTTCCTATTGGGAGAGTTGGGCTTGGCACTGTTTTTAAGAGCAACCAAGGAAGTTGGAGGAAGAAATAAAAACAAAGTTGATGATTTGAAGCAACAGGCTAAAGCTTGGGCAGTGTCATACCGGTTAAATTTTCTTCTTAAAAAATCCAAATAAGTTTTATTTATTACTCACCTTTTTAAAATTACATCTCCTCTTGAATTATGGAAAGTGATAGAATATACATTAAAACATTTGGAAAATTCAGTGAAACATTAAAAAGAAAGTAAAAATCACTTGTTACCCAAATTTTAGAAGTAATTCCTGTTAACATTTTGATACGTGTCTGTGGATATTATACATACATATATATCCATGATGTGCAGCAATATTTATATGCATAATTATATTTGGTTATACTGGTATGTGTTTATATATATGTGTATAAATTTGCATTGCACATAAGTATATTCATGGTTTTGCTATGTACAATTTCAGTGCATTTGGATTAAAGATGTATTTATATATGAAACCTCTACAATAATTTTAAATAGTTAAGTAATATTCCATCTTCTAATGTATTCTAATTCAATGTTGGGCATTCATGGAATTTCAGATTTTTTATTGTAAAAATATTTTGATGAATATAATAGCACATTTATGTTCATTAATGGCTCTATTTCTACAAGAAATATGGTTAGCTCAAAAGGCTTTTTTGTTTTTTAATTCACATTCTTAAATTTCCCATCAAAATTGTTCTTATTGATGTCCCAGCCAAAAAATTTATGTGATACTTATTTCTCCACAGCCTTGCTGACGTTTGGTATTAATATTTGTGTTGATAATTTTGTGAGCAACACATTTGTATTTTCTGATGATTATTGAGTTTGAATCACTTTATTCCTACTTGTTTCTTACTTTTTCACCATTTGAACACTTTATGTCTTTTACCCATTATTCTTTTGGGAATATTTTTTCTTAGTGTTTTGTTTATTTGTTTTTATACTCCTTATAAGACTGTAGCTCAGATATTTTGCCAGAAACAGTGAAACAGTCAGTGTTGTCTTTGATTTCACTGGGATGTGACAGACTTTCTCAATTTCATACAGAAGTGTTTTACTTGAATAAATGTCACTGTATTATAGCTCTGTTACTTAGAATGTAATTCATTCTTATACAACCAATCTTCATTACTCTTACACTGTGTATTTGTGAATTTGCTTACTTGATGAAATTTATTTGTAATCCCCAAATACTATTTGCAATGCTTTCATGGTCATTTGCAGACATACACATGTGCTTACCAGCGAAAACTTCGTTTTTTTCAGTATATTTAGTGCCACGTTTTTGATTTGTTTTTTTTTTACATTTTTATGCTTTTCCTTGGTAATTTCTCCATTTAAAATGGTCTCTAAACATTGTACTGAAGTATGTCTGGTGTTCCTAAGTGCAGAAAGGCTGCAAGATGATTAAGGGAGGAATTGTGCATCTTAGGTAAGATTATTTCTTTTTCCAGACATGAGTTGTAATGCTGTTGGCAGTGAGCTCAATGTTAATAAAAATTATATAGTGAATAAAGTGTCTTTAAACAAAGGCAGACATAAAACAAAGTTATGTACTGATGGATTCGTGAAGATATTGCGACCAGAGGTTCACAGGGCAGAAACCTCACCATGTATTTTACTTAGGGGTACTGGTTTCTTATTCAGTGGTTCATAGCCACTTCACAAAATGTAAGTACCACAAATAATAATAATCGACTGTACATTCTTTAGGGTCATTGGTATTTTGAATCACTGAGCATTTGTCTGTTTCTACCAGTTTCTCATGTTTTTTTAACCTTTTGATCTCTCAGCTTTTTTTGAGAGTGTTGCAAATTTGATGCCACACCAGTGATTTATTATACCGCCAATGAGAATGATCAGCCTTCTGTTTTATTGTTTTTGTGAGTTTTATCTATCCATCTCTCTCCTCTCTCCGAGTATTAGCGTAAAGAACCAGGGCAAGTCTTACCAGGGCTTACCAAAGAAACACGATTATGAACTGAATGTTTGTGGATTATTTTGGTTTTCATTTTAATTCTTCAATGCATCACAAGGCATACTATACCAGAATGATATGCAGAAACGAAAATATTCTCTTCAATTTCACCAATGTAAACAGTGCTACTGAAGAGTATTTCAATCAGCAAGATAAAGTGTAATTTTCCCCTAAAACAGAGTTATTTATATATACTCCATTATGGTCCCAGTCTTAGAAACTGAAGGTCAATCAGTATCCTTAAAATTAATTGATCCACAGCAACATTACTCTTTGAGTATGGAGTAAAGTTGAGGGTAAAGGGGCCAGGGAAGGCATCCATGATTTTCTTTTACCAAAAGAAACTCACCTTTATTGATTATTAATAGGCATTTAAGTATATTATCTTAATGATTACAAACCCCAAATGGTATAGGCATTTAGATAGTCAGTGTAAGAGCTGGTCTTTGGTGGTGACAGAAGCTTATATTTGGATCTGGACTCTGGTATTCATAAAAATCATAATTGGGTGTAGTTTATAATGTTATTGTGATCATTACATGAATTAATCCATGTAAAACATCTAAAGGAGCTTCTGACACATAGGAAAAAATAAATGTTACTTTTATAACTATAACCTTGATTCAGGTGAAGAAAATAAAGCCCAGAAAGATGGAGTAACTCATTCAAGGTCATACAGCAAGTAAATGGAAGCACCGAGACAGATCAAGTTGGTCTGTTGTTAGATTCTTCATTTTTCCTGTACCATTTACTATTTTTCAAGACAGTAAATATTGTAAACCTATATTTGTATTATAACTGCATGCGCTGCAGGATTTCAGAAAGGCAAGCATCAGTGTCTTCAAAGTGATTACTTCTCAATCATGATAAAATTAAATGATCATGCATTTAAAAGGATTACTGGTATTATGTAAATGTTTACATACTTTCTCTGAAATGATGGGTTTCTGCTAATTTCCTCCTTCACTTTTGTGCCTGTCACCTGTTTACCCTACTGTGTAGCATGAATCTGCTATTAGTGCTGGCAGTTGAGATCTCTTTGACCTTTTCAGCTTGAGGGTTGGACTGAGGCATTTTCTCAGGAGGTAGAATTTGCTGTGCCATGATCCTGTGCTCCTTGGGGTGGGTAATTCATGAAACCCATTTTGAAATCAGCTATTCACCAAACACAGAAACTTCCTGTATGTCCCACCTTGCAGATATTACCAAATAAATCTAGTTGTTATGAAGGTATTGGAAAATGCTTCCTAAATCCTAAAGGCCATCTTCGTGGCTAATGTAGCCTTCTCTCCAGCCTTCTGACTTGATGAGCAGGGCTGTAGAATAGCCAAAAGACTACAGGTTATAAATACCATAGTTCTGGCTACTTAATACATGAGAGATCTGAGGAAAATTAGTTAATCTCTGATTAGCAAGTTTGTCATCTTGAAAATAGTCTAATGATGACTATGATTTAGAACAGTTGCACAGACTTACTGGGATAACACATAAAAGCACTCACCTACGGATTTGTATTTTAAAGATACTCTGTTTATCTTCTCATTGTGATTCCCACAGTCATGTGTGTGCAGAGCATGTTTTCTTTCTCAGAAGGTCTGATGAAACTGCAGCCTTTTAAAAGATTCAATGACAAAAAGAAAACCAGGATCCAGGAAGGAACTAACCGAAGGTATCACTTCAGACTAAAAGGTTCTTAGGTAAAATGATGAGCTGAGAAATTTTTCCTGAATGCAATGATTGATTGCTGACTCTGATTTCCACATTTAGGAAAGTTCTTCTTGTTGTGGGAGCATAATTATAATGGACAAAGTATATAGATATGCTGTTTCTACTATCATGTAAGTTTCACACCAAGTTTCATGACTTGGACTGTATGTGCATAAAATAGAACACATCAATAATCAATGTAGTCACCTTAGTGGAAAAAAGAAAGAGGGTTTATTTTAGCCTCATGTGTTTACGTATTTACACATGTATTCCAATACGTGTGTAAACATGTGTAAACAAAATATTGGAACAATATTATTCCAATAATATCTCCCAAAGAACAATGTTATTGGGGAAACAATAATTCTTACACAGAATTAGAGGTTGAGCACCTCTAATCTGAAAATTGAAAATTTGAAATGCTCTAAAATCTGAAACTTGGTGAGCACTGACACTATGTCACAAGTGGCAAATTTCACACCTGACCTCATGTGATGGGTCATAGTCAAAACACAGGTACATATCACACAATTGATTCAGCATTCTCAAGGGAAAAAAAGCCCTCCCAGTCCCCTTCGGCTATGATATATTTTTTCTGTGCATGCCCAGATTCCCCCATGCAAATATGCCCCAGAAGTGTAATAAAATGGTATGTGTGCAGGCTGGACATGCCAATGGTAGGTTCATGAGGATGATCCACATGGGGCCAAGACCTATGCACATTACTCATTGTGGGGTTTTTTTTTTTTTCTTATTCTCTTGTCTGTGGTGTAAAAATGTTGAAAATGTCTACAAATATCCATATGGGTAATGATAAGAAAAGAGGAAGCATTTATGATGATGTATAGCACAGAAAGTCAAGCTGTAGGAGAAATCGGACAGTGGTATAAATGTAAAACACCTCATAGGACAGTATGGTGTTGGAATGACCACTCTGTATGACTTGAGGAAACAGAAGTACACAGTTGTATAGTTTTATGCTGAAAGTGATGTAGAAAAATCAATGAAAAATACAACAACACTGCATAAAGCTAAAAACAAAGATCTCCGTTGTGTGTTGAAAGAGTAAATCCATCAGCATTGCAGTGAATACATGGCACTTAATTGTATACTGATCATGAAACAAGCAAAGATCTATAACAGTGAACTCAAGATTGAAGGGAACTGTGAGTATTCAGCAAACATTGCAGAAATTTAAGAAAAGACATAATTTATTTTTTTAAGACTTGTGGTGATAAAGCATGTACTAATTATGAGACAGTAGAAAAACTGATGGATGAGTTTGCCACTGATGAAAATATGATGCCAGAACAAGTTTATAATGCAATGAAGCATCACTGTTTTGGGGTTATTGCCACAGAAAACCATTGACTACAGCTGATGAGACATCCCCTACAGGAATTAAGGATGCCAAGGACAGCTTTACTGCTGAGATGTGCTAATGCAGCAGGCATGCCTAAGTGTAAATTGCTGTGATGGGCAAAAGCTTGCATCCTTCCTGTTTCCATGGAGTGAATTTGTACCAGTCTATTATTGTGCTCACAAAAGATACGGATCACCAAGGACAACTTTTATTTTTATTTTTCTTTGAGATAGGGTTTCACTGTGTTGCCTGGGCTGGAGTGCAGTGGTGTGATCACAGCTCCCTGGAGCCACAAACTCTCAGCCTCGTGTAATATTTCCGCCTCAGCCTCCTGAATAGCTGGTTCTATAGGCACATGCCACTATGCCTGGATAATTTTTTTGTAGAGAATGGGGTCTCACTATGTTGCACAGGTTAGTCTTGAACTCCTGTACTCAGGTGATCCTACCACCTTGGCCCTCAAAATGCTGGGATTACAGGTATGAGCCACCAAACTTGGCTGGCTATCTTTTCTTACTGTTTTCACAAACATTATGTACTAGCAGCTCGTGCTTACTGCTGGGAAGCTGGACTGGATGATGACTGCTATATTCTGTTATTACTTCACAACTGTTCTTATCCTCTAGCTGATATTCTCATAAAAAAAATACTTGTGTCATGTACTTTTCCCCAAATGTGACTTCATTTATTCAGCCATGTGACCAGGGTATTCGCAGATCAATGAAGAGTAAATATAGAAAACACTTTCTTGAATGCAATGCTAATGACAGGGAAGAGAGGCACGGGCATAAAAGGTTTTCAAACAGTCTAGCATGTAGGATGCCATATATGCTGTTGCAACACTTAGAGCACGACTGAAGATGTAGTTGTATATGCCTTGGACAACCTCTGATTTGAGACTATGTTTGATAATGATGAACAATGTGGTAGCTTTGAAGGATTCTGCATTTCAAGTAAGAAAAAAAAACGATGTCTTACCTTATGTAAGCAAATGTTATACCTTCAGAGTCCATTAGTAATCTGAAAGAAGTGGATACCAAAGAAGTTTTTTTGTTTGTTTGTTTTTGAGATGGAGTCTTGCTCTGTCGCCCAGGCTACAATGCAGTGGCGTGGTCTCAGCTTACTGCAACCTCTGCCTCGTTGGTTCAAGCAATTCTCTGCTTCAGCCTCTTGAGTAGCTGGGATTACAGGTGCCCGTCACCATGCCTGGCTACGTTTTTGTATTTTTAGTAGAGACAGGGGTTCACCACCTTGGCCAGGCTAATCTTGAACGCCTGACCTCATGATCCACCTGTCTTGGCCTCCCAAAGTGCTGGGATTACACCAAAGAAGTTTTCTTAAAGCGCAGTATTGGGGTGGGAGTTACCCGATTTTCCAGGTGTTGTGTGTCTCAGTTCCCCTGGCTAGGAAAAGGGATTCCCTTCCCCCTTGCGCTTTCCAGGTGAGGCAATGCCTCGCCCTGCTTCAGCTCTCGCTGGTCGGGCTGCAGCAGCTGACCAGCACCGATCGTCTGGCACTCCCCAGTGAGATGAACCCAGTACCTCAGTTGAAAATGCAGAAATCGCCGGTCTTCTGTGTCGCTCGCGCTGGGAGTTGGAGACTGGAGCTGTTCCTATTCGGCCATCTTGCTCCGAGGAGATCATATCCCACACCTGGCCGGGAGTGTCCCACACCCACGGAGCCTCCCTCATTGCTAGCACAGCAGTCTGTGATCTACCGGCAAGGCAGCAGCGAGGCTGGGGGAGGGGCGCCCGCCATTGCTGAGGCTTAAGTAGGTAAACAAAGCTGCTGGGAAGCTCGAACTGGGTGGAGCTCACAGCAGCTCAAGGAAACCTGCCTGTCTCTGTAGACTCCACCTCTGGGGACAGGGCACAGTAAATAATAACAAACGCAGCAGCTCTGCAGACGCAAACGACTCTGTCTGACAGCTTTGAAGAGAGCAGTGGATCTCCCAACACGGAGGTTGAGATCTGAGAAAGGACAGACTCCCTGCTCAAGTGGGTCCCTGACCCCTGAGTAGCCTAACTGGGAGACATCCCCCACTAGGGGCAGTCTGACACCCCACACCTCACAGGGTGGAGTACACCCCTGAGAGGAAGATTCCAAAGCAAGAATCAGACAGGTACACTCGCTGTTCAGAAATATTCTATCTTCTGCAGCCTCTGCTGCTGATACCCAGGCAAACAGGGTCTGGAGTGGACCTCAAGCAATCTCCTACAGCTACAACCTACAGCTGAGGATCCTGACTGTTAGAAGGAAAGCTATCAAACAGGAAGGACACCTACACCAAAACCCCATCAGTACATCACCATCCTCAAAGACCAGAGGCAGATAAAACCACAAAGATGGGGAAAAAGCAGGGCAGAAAAGCTGGAAATTCAAAAAATAAGAGCGCATCTCCCCCGGCAAAGGAGCGCAGCTCATCGCCAGCAACGGATCAAAGCTGGACGGAGAATGACTTCGACGAGATGAGAGAAGAAGGCTTCAGTCCATCAAATTTCTCAGAGCTAAAGGAGGAATTACGTACCCAGCGCAAAGAAACTAAAAATCTTGAAAAAAAAGTGGAAGAATTGATGGCTAGAGTAATTAATGCAGAGAAGCTCACAAACGAAATGAAAGAGACGAAAACCATGGCACGAGAAATACGTGACAAATGCACAAGCTTCAGTAACCGACTTGATCAACTGGAAGAAAGAATGTCAGCGATGGAGGATCAAATGAATGAAATGAAGCGAGAAGAGAAACCAAAAGAAAAAAGAAGAAAAAGAAATGAACAAAGCCTGCAAGAAGTATGGGATTATGTAAAAAGACCAAATCTACGTCTGATTGGGGTGCCTGAAAGTGAGGGGGAAAATGGAACCAAGTTGGAAAACACTCTTCAGGATATCATCCAGGAGAACTTCCCCAACCTAGTAGGGCAGGCCAACATTCAAATCCAGGAAATACAGAGAACGCCACAAAGATTCTCCTCGAGAAGAGCAACTCCAAGACACATAATTGCCAGATTCACCAAAGTTGAAATGAAGGAAAAAATCTTAAGGGCAGCCAGAGAGAAAAGTCGGGTTACCCACAAAGGGAAGCCCATCAGACTAACAGCAAATCTCTCGGCAGAAACTCTTCAAGCCAGAAGAGAGTGGGGGCCAATATTCAACATTCTTAAAGAAAAGAATTTTAAACCCAGAATTTTATATCCAGCCAAACTAAGTTTCATAAGTGAAGGAGAAATAAAATCCTTTACAGATAAGCAAATGCTTAGAGATTTTGTCACCACTAGGCCTGCCTTACAAGAGACCCTGAAGGAAGCACTAAACATGGAAAGGAACAACCGGTACCAGCCATTGCAAAAACATGCCAAAATGTAAAGACCATCAAGGCTAGGAAGAAACTGCATCAACTAACGAGCAAAATAACCAGTTAATATCATAATGGCAGGATCAAGTTCACACATAACAATCTTAACCTTAAATGTAAATGGACTAAATGCTCCAATTAAAAGACACAGACTGGCAAACTGGATAAAGAGTCAAGACCCATCAGTCTGCTGTATTCAGGAGACCCATCTCACACGCAGAGACATACATAGGCTCAAAATAAAGGGATGGAGGAAGAGTTACCAAGCAAATGGAGAACACAAAAAAGCGGGGGTTGCAATACTAGTCTCTGATAAAACAGACTTTAAACCATCAAAGATCAAAAGAGACAAAGAAGGCCATTACATAATGGTAAAGGGATCAATTCAACAGGAAGAGCTAACTATCCTAAATATATATGCACCCAATACAGGAGCACCCAGATTCATAAAGCAAGTCCTTAGAGACTTACAAAGAGACTTAGACTCCCATACAATAATAATGGGAGACTTCAACACTCCACTGTCAACATTAGACAGATCAACGAGACAGAAAGTTAACAAGGATATCCAGGAATTGAACTCATCTCTGCAGCAAGCAGACCTAATAGACATCTATAGAACTCTCCACCCCAAATCAACAGAATATACATTCTTCTCAGCACCACATCGTACTTACTCCAAAATTGACCACGTAATTGGAAGTAAAGCACTCCTCAGCAAATGTACAAGAACAGAAATTATAACAAACTGTCTCTCAGACCACAGTGCAATCAAATTAGAACTCAGGACTAAGAAACTCAATCAAAACCGCTCAACTACATGGAAACTGAACAACCTGCTCCTGAATGACTACTGGGTACATAACGAAATGAAGGCAGAAATAAAGATGTTCTTTGAAACCAATGAGAACAAAGATACAACATACCAGAATCTCTGGGACACATTTAAAGCAGTGTGTAGAGGGAAATTTATAGCACTAAATGCCCACAAGAGAAAGCAGGAAAGATCTAAAATTGACACTCTAACATCGCAATTAAAAGAACTAGAGAAGCAAGAGCAAACACATTCGAAAGCTAGCAGAAGGCAAGAAATAACTAAGATCAGAGCAGAACTGAAGGAGATAGAGACACAAAAAACCCTCCATAAAATCAATGAATCCAGGAGTTGGTTTTTTGAAAAGATCAACAAAATTGACAGACCACTAGCAAGACTAATAAAGAAGAAAAGAGAGAAGAATCAAATCGACGCAATTAAAAATGATAAAGGGGATATCACCACCGACCCCACAGAAATACAAACTACCATCAGAGAATACTATAAACACCTCTACGCAAATAAACTGGAAAATCTAGAAGAAATGGATAATTTCCTGGACACTTACACTCTTCCAAGACTAAACCAGGAAGAAGTTGAATCCCTGAATAGACCAATAGTAGGCTCTGAAATTGAGGCAATAATTAATAGCCTACCAACCAAAAAAAGTCCAGGACCAGATGGATTCACAGCTGAATTCTACCAGAGGTACAAGGAGGAGCTGGTACCATTCCTTCTGAAACTATTCCAATCAATAGAAAAAGAGGGAATCCTCCCTAACTCATTTTATGAGGCCAACATCATCCTGATACCAAAGCCTGGCAGAGACACAACAAAAAAAGAGAATTTTAGACCAATATCCCTGATGAACATCGATGCAAAAATCCTCAATAAAATACTGGCAAACCGGATTCAGCAGCACATCAAAAAGCTTATCCACCATGATCAAGTGGGCTTCATCCCTGGGATGCAAGGCTGGTTCAACATTCGCAAATCAATAAACATAATCCAGCATATAAACAGAACCAAAGACAAGAACCACATCATTATCTCAATAGATGCAGAAAAGGCTTTTGACAAAATTCAACAGCCCTTCATGCTAAAAACGCTCAATAAATTCGGTATTGATGGAACGTACCTCAAAATCATAAGAGCTATTTATGACAAACCCACAGCCAATATCATACTGAATGGGCAAAAACTGGAAAAATTCCCTTTGAAAACTGGCACAAGACAGGGATGCCCTCTCTCACCACTCCTATTCAACATAGTGTTGGAAGTTCTGGCTAGGGCAATCAGGCAAGAGAAAGAAATCAAGGGGATTCAGTTAGGAAAAGAAGAAGTCAAATTGTCCCTGTTTGCAGACGACATGATTGTATATTTAGAAAACCCCATTGTCTCAGCCCAAAATCTCCTTAAGCTGATCAGCAACTTCAGCAAAGTCTCAGGATACAAAATTAATGTGCAAAAATCACAAGCATTCTTATACACCAGTGACAGTCAAACAGAGAGCCAAATCAGGAATGAACTTCCATTCACAATTGCTTCAAAGAGAATAAAATACCTAGGAATCCAACTTACAAGGGATGTAAAGGACCTCTTCAAGGAGAACTACAAACCACTGCTCAGTGAAATCAAAGAGGACACAAACAAATGGAAGAACATACCATGCTCATGGATAGGAAGAATCAATATCGTGAAAATGGCCATACTGCCCAAGGTAATTTATAGATTCAATGCCATCCCCATCAAGCTACCAATGAGCTTCTTCACAGAATTGGAAAAAACTGCTTTAAAGTTCATATGGAACCAAAAAAGAGCCCGCATCTCCAAGACAATCCTAAGTCAAAAGAACAAAGCTGGAGGCATCACGCTACCTGACTTCAAACTATACTACAAGGCTACAGTAACCAAAACAGCATGGTACTGGTACCAAAACAGAGATATAGACCAATGGAACAGAACAGAGTCCTCAGAAATAATACCACACATCTACAGTCATCTGATCTTTGACAAACCTGAGAGAAACAAGAAATGGGGAAAGGATTCCCTATTTAATAAATGGTGCTGGGAAAACTGGCTAGCCATAAGTAGAAAGCTGAAACTGGATCCTTTCCTTACTCCTTATACGAAAATTAATTCAAGATGGATTAGAGACTTAAATGTTAGACCTAATACCATAAAAATCCTAGAGGAAAACCTAGGTAGTACCATTCAGGACATAGGCATGGGCAAAGACTTCATGTCTAAAACACCAAAAGCAACGGCAACAAAAGCCAAAATTGACAAATGGGATCTCATCAAACTAAAGAGCTTCTGCACAGCAAAAGAAACTACCATCAGAGTGAGCAGGCAACCTACAGAATGGGAGAAAATTTTTGCAATCTACTCATCTGACAAAGGGCTAATATCCAGAACCTACAAAGAACTCAAACAAATTTACAACAAAAAAACAAACAACCCCATCAAAAAGTGGGCAAAGGATATGAACAGACATTTCTCAAAAGAAGACATTCATACAGCCAACAGACACATGAAAAAATGCTCATCATCACTGGCCATCAGAGAAATGCAAATCAAAACCACAATGAGATACCATCTCACACCAGTTAGAATGGCGATCATTAAAAAGTCAGGAAACAACAGGTGCTGGAGAGGATGTGGAGAAATAGGAACACTTTTACACTGTTGGTGGGATTGTAAACTAGTTCAACCATTATGGAAAACAGTATGGCGATTCCTCAAGGATCTAGAACTAGATGTACCATATGACCCAGCCATCCCATTACTGGGTATATACCCAAAGGATTATAAATTATGCTGCTATAAGGACACATGCACACGTATGTTTATTGCAGCACTATTCACAATAGCAAAGACTTGGAATCAACCCAAATGTCCATCAGTGACAGATTGGATTAAGAAAATGTGGCACATATACACCATGGAATACTATGCAGCCATAAAAAAGGATGAGTTTGTGTCCTTTGTAGGGACATGGATGCAGCTGGAAACCATCATTCTTAGCAAACTATCACAAGAACAGAAAACCAAACACCGCATGTTCTCACTCGTAGGTGGGAACTGAACAATGAGATCACTTGGACTTGGGAAGGGGAACATCACACACCGGGGCCTATCATGGGGAGGGGGAGGGGGGAGGGATTGCATTGGGAGTTATACCTGATGTAAATGACGAGTTGATGGGTGCAGCACACCAACATGGCACAAGTATACATATGTAGCAAACCTGCACGTTGTGCACATGTACCCTACAACTTGAAGTTTAATAATAATAAATAAATTAAAAAAAAAAAAAAAAGAAGTTTTCAACCTCGACAATGAGGCTCCAGTTTTTCATTCATTGGTTGGTGGTAAAATAGCCGAAATGGTTTTGAATCAAGGTGATTGTGATAATAGCAATGATGAAGATGACATCATTAACATTGCAGAAAATGTGCCTGTAGACAAGGTGGTAAAAAAGTGTCATGGGCTTAGTGAAGGGCCAGAGCAGCAAGCAAGCATTCATAACAGAACAAGAAATCTTGTCAGTTTATAAAGTCAGAGATGTCTAAGACAAAAACTATTGTTAGTAAGACCAGTGACTTGGGAGAAAAAATTTAATGAGCCACCCAGCAGAATGCTTCCTCATTCCTAAACTGCTCTGATGTTTCTTTTCATCTAAAACCAAAATACAGCGTATGGTAACCTTTTAACTAAAACCCAGCATTGTAGGTGGAGACTGAAAGCCTCCCTTTGCCTGTTGTCACTGCTGTCTAACAGCTGATGCAGGTACTCTGGCGATGACACTATGCTGGTTAGTTACCCTGAACACATTTTTATTTTCTGTATTAATAGCATGTTATATATATAATTTATTTTTATTTTATTTATTTATTTTTGAGACAGTCTTGCTCTATCGCCCAGGCTGGAGTGCAATGGCGTAATCTCAGCTTACTGCAACCTCTGCCTCCTGGGTTCAAGCGATTCTCCTGCCTCAGCCTCTAGAGTAGCTGGGACTATAGACACATACCACCATGCCTGGCTAATTTTTTTATTTTTAGTAGAGACAGGGTTTTACCATGTTGGCCAGGCTAGTCTCGATCTCCTGACCTAGTGATCCGCCTGCCTTGGCCTCCCAAAGTGCTGGGATTATAGGCGTGAGCCACTGCGCCCGGCCTGTATGTTGTATTTTTTACTGTTAAGTACTTATATGTGAATAAGTGTAAGAAGTTACTGCTTATCAGTAGCATATAAATTCAGAGTTAGGAAAAATGGTTATGCCAAACAACTACAGATCGTCCACATGGGTGTCTGAGATAATGACACCTTTGCTTTCTGATGTGCACGAACTATGTTTCATGCACAAAGGTATTAAAACTGTTGTATAAAATTAATTTCAATTGATGTGTATAAGGTATAAAACATAAATTAATTTTGTGTTCAGATTCAGTTCTGTCTTCAAAATATCTCGTATATATGTAAATACTCCAAAATCCAAAAAAATCGAAACACTTCCAGTTCCAACCATTTCATATCAGGGATACTCAACATGTGGCTGGTTTTAGAAATAGGATGTGATCCTCAAATAACTAGATAAAGATGAAGACAAGCGTCTTTCAAGAGAGTGTACTTAAATCAGAGATGTAGGAAAGAATTGCCTGTAGAATCTTAAATATGTACTCATCTCTGGCATCCAGCCTCATAATTTCTTATTTGATAAATGTGGATGAGGCCTCAGTACCTGTATTTCATTTTATAGCAGCTTCATTGCTATAATTCAAGCTACCAAGTGGATTCTAGAATGCACATATGACTCTTGATTTAGGTTAGCAATATATATGTTGCTTATCCATGTTCAATATCCATTCTTTTCTATCTTGTTCTATGATGGGGGAAGTTGATCTCTAGAAGTATTTATTCCTTTGCTCCTTCCCTGTTAAAAGTTTCAGTTCCTAGGCATCCCTTGAACTCTCTAGGGTATGCTAAGGTCTCCCTCCTTCAGGCCCTGGAGTTGTAATGGCTTTTCACTGCTCATGGACCAGGATATATATATTATTTCTAACCCCAGGGCACTTGGTTTTCTTAAACTCAATCAATACCTTGTATGATTAGTTTTGTGTGTCAGCTTACTGGGAGATAGGTTGTCCAGACATTTGCTCAAAAGTTATCCTGTATGTCTGTGAGGGTGTTTCTGGGTGAGATTAACATTTGAATCAGTGGAGTAAACCACATTAGCCTTCCTAATATGGGTGAACTTCATCCAATCAGCTGAAGGCCTGAATAAAACAAAAAGACTGCATAATAGGAAACTTCTCCTGCTTGACTCCTTGAGCCGCAGCATTAGTGCTTTCTTGACTTCAGACTCATTCTGAAACATTGGTTCTTCCTGGGTCAGGAGCCTGCTGGCTTTGGACTGAAATTTACACATTTGGCTCTCTTAGTTCTCAGGCTTTTGGTCCCAGATGGGAACTGCAATAGGCTCTCCTGGGCCTCCAGCTTACTGGGTGCAGATCTTGGGACTTCTTAGCCTTCATAATCACATGAGCCAAGTCATTGTAATAAATCTCATATATGTATATATACATATTATATATTGTATAAAATTACCTTCAGGCTATATGATTAAAGTGCACATAAAACACACACATATACACACGCATATATACTATTGGTCTGTTTCTCTAGAGAAACTTGACTAATATATCCTGTAAATACTTCCTTTATTAAATTCTCAAGTATCACATTTGGTGTGTAAAATGTGATGATTAGTTCTTTCAAGACCCTGCCTGATACATATACTGCAGTCCAATGAGCAATAACTAATCAGTTACTCCCTAACTTCTGTTTTGACTTTCGACTATATTTCATAAAAAATTCAGTAAACCTATAAGAGTTGATATCATTGACATTACAAAATGATTTGTATTTCTATGCCCAAAAAAAAAAAAAATCTACTGAGGAGTTTTACAAGAATTTTTGGAGCAATTGATTTCCTTCAAGGGGGAAGTAAGACTTTTAAAAATAGAAATTAGCTTCTTTCTAAAAGTGTTTTGTCTTTTTTTTCCCTAAGTCCTAAAAGTAAGGGTAGATTTTGCTTCTTCAACATTTATTTCCATTTGTTTGTTGTCAGCTCTTCTAGTGCAGTGGTACGTGTGGGTCTTAGTGAAAACAGCTTAATTCCCAGTAGAAAAAAATGTCCAATTGTTTTAATTTCATTTATCACAGCTGTTAAGCAGCTCTTTTATCTTTGCAGTGGATCAACTTTTGTTGCATTTGAAATCCTTCAGAATGAAATTTAGTTCACAAAAAGAATATTGACCTTGGAACACACAGGTGCTGATTAAATGTGCAGGGTGGAGTAGGGAGATAGACTGACCACTCCACTGAGGGCTCTGGTGACTGGAGTTGTTGATCTCCTTGGAAAAAACCTGGACTGTCATCTGGGATTTTTATTGAATATTCAGCTCATTACTCTCCCTGGTTCAACTCTAGTTGGCTTAAATTCTGTCCAGTATGAATCTCCATATTTTTCTTTATTTCTTTTTCAGAAGCGGCAAAGTTAGTTCAAGCAATGAAGGTGAGCACAGTTCTCTGAGCGTAAGTGATCAGTGGTCTCCATTTGCCATATGTGTTATTGAACAGAGTTATTTTGTCTCTTTGTGTTTATTTTCTCCATACATAAAAACCTAACTTTTCTACTTCAAAGAAGTCTATGCAAAGATAGGCATAGACTCTGGATATTAGAAAAAGTAGGAATTAAGCTATTATCTAATGTAAATGTTCTCATTCTGAGAGACACAGGTGGACATTAGGTGTCTGTGAACCCCTGGATATAAATGTGTAAATGTGTGAGGTGTAGGGGAAGAAGTTGGAAAATCCAGAAAAGCAACTGGTTGGTTGGTTTCACATATAGCTCTCTTTGAATCCTTGTCTTCAACATAGGAATCTAGGGATCTCCTGAGGAAAAGAAGAGTAGAATCAGGTCACACACATACACATACACATACACATACACATACACATGCACATACACATGCACATACACAGCCTTGATGAATAAGGTTCAAGTGATATTGTCCAACCTGTATGGGAGTCAAGGAGTGATAAAAAATTGGTCACTCTATTTCCTGTTTAGAAAAAACGGGCCTCTCTCTTCATAATTGGGGCACTCCATGCAGGCCCATCTCTGTCAACAGCAATAACCTTATTTATGTTCTGTTTCCTTTTTCTCTCAGTCCCTCGGTCCCTTCAACCTCTTCTCTTTCTCCAAAGTTCTCATCTCCTTGTTTGTTTTGGCATTTCCTCTTGTTCATGATTATTCTCTAGTTCTCTTCTGGAGAGGAAAAGGAAACCAGTTTTTGAACATAGAGAAGAATGAAAGGCAAGACACCAGGAATCCTGGCTTCTGGGTGAAATACCTAAAGACAATGAGACACTGAGCTTCCTTATCAACCAAATGATTAAACTATGAAAATGTCTGTTTCATGATTAACTTGATCTTAGAATATATATGCCAGCCTCCAGGAAATAATGAGAAAACATAAGAGGAGAGACATTTGTCCAGCTTTGTGTATTACTCTGTTGAAAGGTTTACCTATCTCAAAAGAATATATGACCTGAAAGGGTTTGAGTATCACTGCTTAAACGGAAAATGTTCTTGTTACAGATAAGAAAACAGGTATTCAGAAAAATGGAGAGAATTGCCCAAACTCACACAGGAAAACACAGAAAGGTGCAGCAGAGCTATAATCCACATTCTCAGACTGTGTTTGTCATTCCAATGCTCTTTCTAAAATACACTAAAGACTCTAATATCATGTGTTAAAGGAGGATGAAAAACAACTTCTTGAGGAAGATGATTTTTAAGAACCAATCCACCAGGGCCTGCCGTGGGGTGGGGGGAGGGGGGAGGGATAGCATTAGGAGAGATACCTAATGTAAATGACGAGTTAATGGGTGCAGCACACCAACATGGCACATGTATACATATGTAACAAACCTGCACGTTGTGCACATGTACCCTAGAACTTAAAGTATAATAAAAAATTTTAAAAAAGAAAAATATATCTATTCTGCATAAAAAAAATCTAATTCATTTTCTTGTTAATATGCATTTTTCAAAATTGATTGCTAAGAAGTGAATGACTTTTTAGAGGATTTTTGGTGGGTTTATCAGAATCAGTTAAAAAAATTCTACCCATAATTGAAGTCTCTAGTTAAGCCTCATGTGCTTAACTAGAGCCTTCTCATGCTCGTTTCAGCAGCACATATACTAAAATTGGAATGATACAGCCATTAGCATGGCCCTTGCACAATGATGATGCACAAATTTGTGAAGTGTTCCATATAAAAATATATAAAATTTAAATTTAAAAATATAAAAATTGAAAGAAAAGAACCTATCCTTAACAATTTCTCAAGGATTCAAGTTAAGGTTCTGGTTAACAGAGGACATAGGACTTTTTCTAATAAGACATAAGGTAGAACCCTACCTCCTTTCCCCAATTAGGGAATAAAATTTTGGAACTAGTTAGTTTTTTAGGGAAGATAGTTATAAGTAATAGTTACAAACGAGCAGCATTCCACTATTTAATCCATAATGGGAACTCAAGAGTGTCATCTTTTGTCTTGAGAGCAGGGGCCAAACAATGGTTTGTAAGTGGGAGGGAGAGAGGAGAAGAAGAGAATTTCATTTTCTTTTTTCTGGCTTAAATTCCAACAGACAGACACAAATTGATAAAATATTCATTTGTTTTCCACTCATGACCCATAGTTCTATGTTTTTAACGGATGCATATTGTAATTCGCACACATAGTCACAACTACAGACCTATATAGAAGCAAATTTGAAGATATTACCACTGCTAAAGCTCCTCAGTGATATCTCTTAACTCACTGATCTCTGATAAATCAGGCATCTGTAATGCTTCCCAAAGTTAGCTAGTGTGCCTGTAACTACTTTTAGTGCTACTCCATTTTACAACAAAGCAGTTTTTTTTTCTTAGATCATAGCTTTCATTGGAACTACTTTTCGATTGCATAAGAGTCCCTAAACTAAAAAAATGTTTACTTCCCTGCTGCTTTCTATCTGCGAACCAGTTGACTAAGGCGTATTTGAAACTTCCCAAACTACTACTGCGTTAGTGTCTAAGGCACATGTGTGCAGAGTGACTAGATATACTTTACCCATGCATATGTCTGAGTATAGCTGAGTCGTACTCAAGTGATACAGGCTGGTCCTACTAAGCAAACTTATTCTGGCTAGAACTGAATGGTTCACATACACCACTGGAGCAATGTCCAAGATTTGTCTGATTCTTCCGGCTGCCTCCAGAAATTACATGCCAACCACAATGCAATACGATTATGCAGATCACAGAGGGCTGTCAGAATGTGACCTGGGCATCATTTACAGAATGACTGAAATAAGATAGTTTCTTAAATGCTTCATAGGACCCCACTTCTTCCTCTTTACATATAGACACCTTTTTCAGGAGTCTCTCTAACAAGGAAAGAAAGGCTTAACCATGACCTAATGCTTTGGTAGGAAGATCCAGGGCTGGGACGATACCACTGGTGCTCAGGGCATTGCTGGTTGACACCTCGTGATCCAGGATGACTTCTTGATTTTTCAGGACCTCTACAAATTTTTATTTTAGTGTTCCTTCTAGAGATAATATAAACCTCTAATTTATCACTGTATACCTTGAATTAATATAATACCATTTCACTTATGTAGTAAGAGTCTTACAGCAATGTTTCAATTTACACTTCTATTTTTTGTACTATTGTCATGTATTTTATTGCTATAAATTATAAACCGTAGGTAATGTTATTATTTTTGCCTTCCAAGAGCCAACTGACTTTTAAAGAATTTTTTTAAAAAGAAAACTGGTTCTTAATTTTTCTTACATACTGATCATTTCCATTGTTCTTTATTCCTTCCTATAGATTTATATTTCTATCTTATATTTTATTTTACCTTTCTCTGAAGAACTTTCTTGAGCATTTTTTTGTAACGTCGTGTTACAGAGAACAAAACCTGTAAGCGTTTATCTAGGAATGATTTTATGTTGTCTTCATTGTTGAAGTATTTTTTCCCCTGGATATAGAATTGTAGGTTGACAGTTCTTTTCTCTCACCTCTTTAAAGAAAATGTTCTCTTGTTTCGTGGCCTCCATAGTTTCTGGGGAGAAGTCAGCTTTATTACTGTTACTATTTCTCCAAATGTCATGTGCTCTTTTCCCTTGGTTTCCTTTAAGATTTTTCTTTTATTTTTGTTTTTTAACAGTTTGACTATGATGTGTCTATGTGTGGTTTTCTTTGTGTTTAAACTGCTCAGGCTTCCTGGATTAGTAGTGTGCTGTTTCTGAACAGTTTTGGGAATAAAATCAGGCAAAATTTTTTGAAGTATTTTTTATGCCCTATTACCTTTGCCCTCTCTTTCTGGGATTACAATTACATATGTGTTAAACAACTTAACACTCACCTGCTTGTCATTGAATGCTTTAATTCTTACCATTTTAAAATTATTGTTTAATGTGCTTCAATTTGAAAATTTTCTATTGACTTGTCTTCAAGTTCACTGGTATTTTCTCCTGTTGTGTTTAGTTTGCTTAAAATACCATCCAGCAAATATTTCATTTCAGTTGCTAAACCATAATTCTCAGCAAACTAACACAGGAACAGAAAACCAAACACTGCATGTTCTCACTCATAAGGGGGAGTTGAACAATGAGAACACATGGACACAGGGAGGGGAACATCACACACTGGATTGGAGCCTGTTGGCGGGTGGGGGGCTAGTGGAGGGATAGCATTAGGAGAAATACCTAATGTAGATGACAGGTCGATGGATGCAGCAAACCATCATGGCACGTGTATACCTGTGTAACAAACTTGCACATTCAGCACATGTATCCCAGAACTTACAATAAAATAATAGTTTTAGAATTTTTATTTTGTTCTTATTTAGTTTCAATACATGGAATATAGAGTATGTGAAGTTCTGTATTGTCCTGAAATTTCCCATTTTTTTGCCCATTATATTTTTTTCTATAGCTTCTGTAACATATTTATCACTGTTACTTTGAAGTCCTTATTTCTTTTCTTTTCTTTTTACTTTTTTCTTTTTTTTTGTAGTTAGCTATTTAATGAGGTTCTTAAGACATTTAGAACACCAACTTGTGAGGGTAAATTCCATTCATCAGGGCAAACACAGATCACAGGTAGCCCTGGAGCTGAGGAACAGCTTTGATTTTTGGTAAAATTTGTGAGTCCACAGCTTTCTGATCAATCTCGCGCAGTTCTGTAATCTCGTATTTCTCTTTTTCTGTGTCGAAGATCTCACCTTCCTGGTGTCTGGGCTTCCACAGCTGCTGCTTCTTGAAGTAAGCATCAGTAAGATGTTTTGGGATTTTTACATTGCTGATACCATTTTGGTTGAGGTGGCAATGACCAATTTCTGGTGTGTTCTTCACAGAGGAACTCGATTGAGGACCAGAGGTCCAGTCACAAGTAACAGGCCACTAGCCAGCTGCTTCAGGAAAACCACCCTCTTGCCCCTGTGGCGTCCAGTGAGGATGATCAGAACGGTCCCCGGGGTAACGCTGGCTCGCAGTTTTCTCATGTGCTGACTGAAGGGTTTTTTCCTGTGGCTCAACAGCTTTTGAGGCACATCTTCGGTAGGATAATATCTAGGCATTTTGTGAAGTTTAACCACCCGGGTACCGCCGTTCTTGTCACCACCAACTGGTTTTGTAAGAGTTGCAAGAACCTTCTCCTTCTTTTTCTTTTCAACCTTGGATTTAGTGGCTGAGTACTTCCTCTTGTACATGGCCTTTCTGGAATACATGGCAGATTGGGAATACCTGCCAATTCCTCTGACAAGGACAGGGTTGCGGCTGCAATGGAGCTTCCCCTTCTTGGGCTTCTTAGCCTTGAGGTTACCCTTTTTCACTTTGCCACCAGCATCAGCCTTCTTGGCTTCAGGTTTCTTCTCTTTAGTATCTGGCTTCTCAACTTTTTCACCCGCCATCTTGCAAGATGGGAAAGAGCTGAAGTCCTTATTTCTTAGCCCAGTCTGGAGCACTGGGGGGCATTTGTAGTTTTATTCTTATTAACTCTTTTTTCTTTTTATCATAGGCCATGTTTTTGCAAATCTAAAGATACTTTATCTGAATATTGTAGATTCTGTGTTTTAGAGACTTTGGATCCTGTTGTAATTTCCTGGGGGGGTGTACAATCTTGTCTTGGGCTCCTTGGAGTCTCATCCCATGCATACAGTGTTCAGGGTCCACAAAGAATTTGAGGGAAGTTTGCATGCAGATTTTGTAGGTCCCTGTCTGTGACTCCTTTCTTTCTTAAACTCCATTCACTTCCAGCTCTGCTGGCAGGCTCACATTCCATCATCTGACTTCTGAGACCGGTAATGCCATCTATGATTTTCCTTTCGGTTCTCTGCTTTAACTGCACTGTAGACAAGGAAATGCCCTCAGCAGAATCAGAAGGAGGGTAAGAAAGGCAGGCAGCTAGGTTGTTAAGGTATGAGGAGGCATTCTTTCTCAGGGTCATGAAGAGCAGGGTCGGGACTTGACAGCATGTGCCTCCTTACATTTTACACCCCAGGTGCCTCTCATTCTTACTTTATTCTCAGCCCTATCTGACCTTCAGAGAGAAAACTACATAAACTAGAAAAGGGAAAATAAAACTACAAAAGAAGACAAGAAGAGAGCAAGAAAGAAACTAAAGAAACATCTCCCTTTCCTAGTAAAAATCTACTTTAAAAACCTCATTATATATCCATGTATCTATACAGCGCGCACTCTCGCTCTTACGCTCAGTCGCGCTCTCCTCTCTCTCTCGTTCTCTCTCCCCTGCCCCTTCTCTTCTCTCTTCTCTCTCCACAAACCGAAAGAGAGCTGAGGGAGACAAGAATTAGAGATTTCAGTGGATTTGGGGCAAAAGAAAGCAGTTGGATAAGTGGGACATGTCTTGCATTTTGCAGAAAGCTGAAATGCATTCCAGGGCCTTTAGAGAAAATGAAAATTAGAAGTAAGGCTATTTGAATCATAGAACCCTGAAAAAGCTGGGCAGGAAGGAGCGAGAGACACTACTAAAATCAGGGGGTAGGAAGTCTGTGTAATAATTAGTTAAACCTTAGCATCCCTCCTGCTTTCCCAAATAGATGATCATTTTCCTAAATACTTCAGAAGACACAAGATGTTATTCCTATGGAGAGGTGAGGATGCCCTGTCTTTGGCCAGAGGTTAAGCACTGTATAAGAAGTAAGAGGATTGAAAGAACATATATCTCTAGTGGGGATGTTCTTGGCCCTCTTTTAATACTCTTCATCCAGCATGCTGGCAGCCAGCCTTACATATCTCTTGGCAAGGAGCTGGAAGATTCTTCTCTGGAGAAGCTGGTCCAAGAGGAACGCCTACAGATACTAACATTTGAAAATATTCCAATGAGATGGTGGGGACCTGGCCAGATTTACAACAACAATCTGAGACCTAAACCCACTTATCTCAGAGACTAATAAACCAAATAGGAGAAAAAAAAAGACTTCAATTATATGAGAAACAAGTGAGATACATAACATCTTGTATTTAATAAACTGAGACTAAGCAAAAATTGTACTATTAATAAAATCCTACTGTGTTAGGCCCCAAAGAAAAATAATCTCCATAAATTTCTATAAAGGGGAATTTTTATAGACAACATTTAGCTATAAAACAGGAAATTATAAATTACTAATAAAAAACTTCTTGGTTGCAAGCAACAGAACTTACTATGATTCTTTTAAGCAGTGGAGAAGTACATTGGAAGGATAGCAGGGAGCTTACAGAATCAACTATAGGCTGGAGAACCAGGCAAGATGCAAGGAAGTCCAGGTGAGACATCAGGAAAGATGGTCAAGGTCTAGTTTTGGTGTCACATTTTGCATTGCTATTATTAGACACTTGCCACTACTGGAGTCTTGCTGCAGCCCTCACCTCTGGACTCTATACGTCATTGCCCTTACCACTGTAAACAGTTCAACTGTCCCTATACTTTTTTCCTCCTTCAATATTCAAAATCTAGAACAAGAACATTGAATTGGCTAAGTCTAAGTCATGGCCATTCCATAACTATCCTGAGGTGAGCAAAGAAAATGACAAGGTCATTCCACTGGGACCCACACAACATGTGCTAACCTGAAAATTAAAGGGGTGACTGGATGCTAGGTAGCACAAAACAACAAGCATGCACTATTAAACATAACAAAATAAAATAAAGATAAATGCCCTATACTATCCATGTGAATTTTAAAAAATAAAATTTAAATAATTCAATGGATAAATAAATGTTTATTATTTGGGAAAAATGAAAATGTGAGCAGAACATCAAAACTGATGAAGAAATACAGCCCTGTGTCACTTAATGAGGGGATACGTTCTGATAAATGTGGCATTAGGCAATGTTGTTACTGTGCCAACATCATAGATACAAACCTAGATTCTGTAGCCTACTGTACACCCAGACTACAAAACTGTACAGCATGTTACTGTACTGAACACTGTAGGCAATTATAACACAAGGTATGTATATGTGTATCAAGCAACTTCTAAACATTAAAAAATGTACAGTAAAACCATGACGTGTTAATGTTATTGGAACCATGGTTTTATATGTGGTCTGTCATTGACTGAAACATCATTGTTTGGTGCATGACTGTATTTAGAGTCCAGTTTTTAACAAAATGCATTTATTAGGAAAATGAAGATAAAGCATATCACTCCACAAGCCAAAAAAAAAACAAAAAACAAAAAAAAAAAAAAAAAAAAAAAAAAACACCGCTATCTCAGGAAGAGACAGAAAACCTGAAGATATTAAGAAACAAGGGAAAACAGAAAACATAATTGTACATTCATTACCTTAAGAAGGCAACCAATCCCAAATTATTGGAAAGAAGAGTCCTATCAAATCTTTTAGGGACAGAGAAGTCTATTGACACTATTCAAATGGAAAAGAAAGTTCCCTAAATCATTCTATGTGGCTTATGTGGTTATATAACTCACATGAAAATAACTGGATGAGAATAGCATAAAGAAAAAATAGATCAATTTCACTGTGAGCATCAATGCAAAAAATATGAGTGTGCTATTTTCAAATTAAATGCAATAATGGATTAACAGAATAACCACATTCCAAGCTTGGCTTATCCCAGGATTGCAAGAATGATTCAACAACTGGAATCTATTACTCGAAATTAACATATTAATTGAAAAAACAAACACATTATATTATCTTCTCATAGACGCCACAAGGGTTTTGATAGCATTTAACATTCATTTCTGATTTTAAAAAACCTCATCAAGTTAAAAATAGAAAACAGCCCTTCAGGCTGATAAAACTCTGTATCACAAAATTACAGTACACATCCTAACAATTACTGAAACACTAAACATCCCTTAGAAAGTCAGTGTGGCAGACAATATTAGTTGTCTACTCATTATTCATTACCCATTTTTTTGCTAGCAAAATATCAATGTCCTTTCTAGGGATCAAGGTCTAGTTGAATGCTCATTTTCTCAGCCTCTGTGGCTGTTAGGGCTGATCATATAGTCAAGTTTTGTTTGCTTAATTGTGGGTGGAAGTCTCCTGTGCATTCTGAGAATGCGTCTTTCACTTTCTTGATAAAACGTGGTACCAGACGGTCCCTACTTGTCTTTCATCTTTTTGCCTTGATTATGAGAAAAAGCCATGCTGCAACCAAAAAGTAAGAAGCCTGAAGGATAAAAACCAACATAGTAAAGATGATGCAGAGAAAAATATAAACAGCTTGACTCAGTTTTGGCAGTTTTATTAAGCAGTTGTATCATAACCAGCAACTTATGGACTCCTAATTATAAAAGAAGAGAGCAGAGAGGGAAGGGAAACTTTAGGTGAGTTAATCATAGTGGAAACATTTCTAACAGAAATACCCAGAAACAAGACAAGAATGCTTGCCATACCCAATAGTATTTAGTGGTGTGTATTACAGCCAATATAGTAAGAAGAGAATCATTGAATAAAATCTACAGGGACTGGCAAAGAGGCCAATTTCCACTTTTAGTAAACCAACATATCTTGCTAGAAAATTCAAGAAAAATTTAAAACGACAATAATGAAAGAATAGTAAATTGGCTGGTTACAATATCAACATAAAATGATCAGTAGCTTTCCTAACCAATATTTGCGATAAGCAAATACCATTCACAATAGTAACAAAATTATAAAATAACGAATAGGAAGGGTACAAGATCTGTTTGAAGACAACCATGAAGCTGTACTAATGACTAAAGACAGATATACTATGATCCTGGAAAGAATGATTCAATGTCTTAAAGATGTCAATTGTTTAAAAAATTATTTTTAAAACTCAGTGGAACATAAAGTTCCTAAAAGGGTGTTTTATAAAACTTGGTGGGAAGTTTTTAAAGTTCCAGAAAAAGATGAATTGGACAAAATAGGCAAGAATATTTGAAAACAACATTGAAATATGAATATACCCTACCATACATCAACATACTATAAAACCATAGTAATTAAAGCAATATGGTTTTGTTGCAGTAATAAATCAGTTCAACAGAACTGAATAGTCAATAAAGAGATCCATGTTTA
Organism: Chlorocebus sabaeus; assembly: GCF_047675955.1. NCBI lineage: Eukaryota > Metazoa > Chordata > Mammalia > Primates > Cercopithecidae > Chlorocebus > Chlorocebus sabaeus. The sequence goes on from NC_132911.1 coordinate 23,699,328, forward strand.
TGATCAAGTTGTGCGTTTGGATGTGTATACATGTGTGTATGCCAGCTCCTATGTCTAGAGTTAAAGACAACATGACACTTTGGAAATTTTGTTATTAAGGAAACATCATTCAAGTGGTTATATAAAAGTAAGCTACCCATTGCCCTGGTGGAGGGGTATGCAAAGGTACTGGTGAGAATATTGTTAAATTTGAATATGGGAGAAAGGCCAGACCTCTGACCTCTTCGTTTTTGTGGTTCCGTGTTGTTCTGACCTCTCTGGTGACTTGAGATTGTCTCACTCAGATCTGTTGGAATCAGAAGACACCAAGAACCTCAGAAGGTGGTCATTGGGAAGGAGATTGCTTGTGAGCAGTGTGTCAGGTCGGGGAGGTCTTTTGAATTGCTGACCACAGCTCTGTAGCAGAGCTTGGATCCCCAGAAAGAATGGGAACTCTTTCACACACCAACTGTGGCTGAGACTGGGAGCTCTAATGGCTGTAACACTCTGGCAAACTTATGATTTGAGCATGAGATCTGAGCATGTGAGTGTGCACTAACAGATCTGTACTGTTGGAGGGCAAAACAGTCACTACTGCACACTTTGGGACTCTATACCAGTCCAGGCATAAATACAGAAGTGGACAAATGACCATCAGATTGTATAGGGATCAATGTTTAAAAGCAACACTCTGTGGCAGAGACAAAAGTGCTGATGGTGATGAACTGATCAGATGTTGCAATGTTCTCTGCCTGGTATTTGGAAGTAGGCTTGAGAAAGACCCCTTTCCCTCATGCTGTTACAATTTAATGCTAGGAAGGTGGGAGGCATCAGGAAGATACTAAGTTTTCTACTGGTAAGATATTTAAGGCTTGATGAATGGAAAAACAGATATGACTTTGTATGTTTCCCTAATTGATAAACTCACAAAGGTGCAAAAAATTATAGATAAAATTAGATGTAATCTGTATTTTCCCATTAAAATTGTAAATGGAATCATAGTACAAATGCACTGTTATGAACTTAACTGTTTACATTCCATATGTATCTTAGACATTTTCCTATATCAGTATATGCAGATATTATTCATTCTTTTAAAGTATTTTCCGAGATCTTATTATAGGGATATATAAAAATGTATTTATTTTGCCCACTATTGATGAACATAGGGATCCTTTCTACATTTTTGCCCTAAGAAATGCAACAAAGAATATCTTTGCAAATATATCTTTGCATCATTGTATAATTTTATTCATAAGTTGAATTCCTGGAAATAAAATGGCTATATCAAAGTGTATGTATAAAAAATTTTAAAGCTACTGCCAAATTGCACTCTAAAAATTTGTTTTAGTTTGTAGTAGCGAAAATAATGTTTAAGTGGGCCTGTTTCTGTATTGGCAAACATTGGATATTCTCAAACACTTAAATCTTTGCCAATCTGATATATGCAAAATTGTATCTCTTTATCACTTTGTTTTGAATTTCTTAAAACATAGGCTGAGGATATTTTCAAATTTGTTGGCCATTTGTATTTCTTCATACATGAGTTGCTAGCAGTGTTCTTTACACATACTTTTACTGAGCTAGTATTGTCATTTCTAATTTTTAAGAATTTGTTTTACTAATGCATTCTTTCCTAGATTTTAACTTTCTTCTGTCATTCTGTTTTATGTGTTTCCTTTGGAAATAGCAAAGAGCTATGTTTTAACCTAAATACAATTCTTTATTTTTACTAAGTAAATTGTATTTATGTTAATGATGACTTTTGATCTGTTTGATCCCTTTGTGGGGGGGGGGGATATTACTTTATTTTACTTGATTTTATTTAAATTATGCATATCACATTTAAAATTTTATCTCCCAGCCCCCCTTTCCTTAATTAAATTAATTTTCTTTGTTTCTTCTTTGTTCCTTAAGTGGTTTGGAAAGTATACATCTCATGTATATTCAGGTAATAGTTATTCTTAAATATTTAACAGACATGTTTGAATTGCCTATCAAAATGAAGAATTATAGGAGTAATAGCCTTCTCTTTTTGAACAAGAGAACTTTAGATTTTAGCCTGTTTTAACTTACTACATTGCTAGTCTCACCCTTTTCTCAGTGCACCACTCACGTTTTGCTGAAATAATTGAAATTTTAGCTTCAGGTTGCTATTATTATAACCGTGGTTTATATTTCTCACTTCAAATTTAAAAAATAGCAGTTAATTTCACAGACATTATGAGCAATTGTTTAGATGCACTCTGTTTTACTTGTTCATAACTTACCACTATTTCTCCTCTATCACGTCTTCTCTCTTCTTGAGGTATTTATTTCTCAGATTCAGTTTTGCTTATTTAATACAGTTTTCAAGGTCTTTATACAGAAATATATTTAGAGTGTACTCTTTTAGTTTTGTGTATCTAAGAATATCTTTATGCCTCCTCATATGGCAAAAAGATCAGCCTTTTCTGTTTGTAACTTTTCAATGTCATTTTCCTTGACCTGAGTCCTGAGGGATGAGTTTGAATTCTAGTGTTCATGTGACTGGAGAGAGGAGACATTCCAGACAGAGGGAAGAACATTTGGAGAATTTTTAGAAGACTAATGGCCATTAGATTTATTCTTGGATATGAAGGAAGAAGAAAAGGAACATATCGAAGGTAAAAAATGTAGTTAAGAAGAGAAAAAAAAGAACCAAAGGTATAATATTTTATGACATAATTTTACAGTTGAAATTCGTAGAAGTGGTGACATCATATAAGAAGTCAAAATTATATAAATAAAAAGCCAAGATCAAAAAGAAGAATAAGAAGTCTAGAAATCAAAAAGAGAGTGAGAAAACTGTAGACTTATAAAGATACATAGAGAAATAGGGAGGGAGAGATGGAAAGGGAGGGAAAAAGAATCGAATTTGGCTGGCAAGATGTAACTGGTAACTCAAAGAAGACAGTGAACATGAAAGCTATGGAGTACTCATTTGAAAAGCATAGTTTAAAGGAAGGAAAGATTGAGACTGGTGTTTGGAAAAAATAATCCTCATGAAAAAATGGTGAAACAGCTGTGCATCCTGCTTCCCAGAATGTGTAGAAGATAAATCTGGACGTTTGAGGAGGTCTGATGTTGGGCTCTATCTACTTTTCCAAATCTTTCCTCACTCTCTTAATGTGTACTTAAAATAAACATTTTAAATAAAAAAAATCATTCTGATGATTTCCCATGAACACCAGGAAGAAATGTAGATCCTACGACATGGGAAATATTTCTGGCTGAGGCACTAATTCCAGTCATGTGACAGCACCGACTCAGAGGAAGACTGCTCCAACAGGCCTCCTTTGCTTGTCTCCACTGACCACACACATTCATTTCCAGAGTAAAATAATTACTGAAAATACAAGACTCTTCCCAATACATTTCCTGTGACATTCTTTGACCTCAGTTTACCCCCAAGCGAGAAATGTGAAAGTAAGAATGCCACAGAGACTGGGTTTAGCACACCTCTGATTATCTGTCCTTGGTAGTGGAAAATATTTTCTCTCAATTTGGATGCTTGGATCTGGCCCCATGGGCTTTTTCTCTTCGATGAAGCAAGGACATCAGGCTTAGTTACAGCTGGGGTCTCCTTAGCTTATCTTCAATTGCTCAGGGATAGAGTAAATGGCATTGAGATGGCAAAAGTCAACGGGACCATCAGGTAACAGTGTGAGTATTATATTCTGTTTTATGTGTCAGGCATTACAAAACTACTAAGCAATCTTCTATAATTTTTCCCTCTGTTTGCAAAGGAAAATCAAGTAAAGGTAATGAGTACATATTGATTCTAAGAGACAGGTATTTTAATTTTGGGAGCTACTCTATAAGATAGAGAGTTTGATATAACCTTGTCTTGCCCCTGCCCCCTGATCTCTGGGCAGGGAATCGCCTGTCATTGAGCAAACACAGAGGTGATTTTGAGAGCATTTTCTGTTCTGTCCTGGGGTACTATTTCTCATTGGGTAGGTTTCCCTCCGTCTCCCCAACACCACCACCTTTTTAAAGCAGTATAAATGCAAATGAATTGAGTGATTTACAGCTGCCCTCACTCATAGCAGCTGGAGAAAATTGCTTTTGTACAGAGCTGGTTCTCAGCACTCTTAGATATTTTCTGATTTTTCCACAAGCAAGCTGTGCTGACCAGGGAGAGGGGCTGGGCATAATCCTTCATTAACTTGACAGGAGAAAAGCATATGACAATGTCACGGTGTCCCAATTCTGGGCAGCATGTGAGAGGTGCCCCTGTCTCTTTAGAAGGGAGATGAAAATGGGAGAAGGTATCTTTTCCCCTGAACAAAAAGCTACAAGGAAAGAAAACATGTATTTATCTCTTATTCTGTATCAGGAACTGTGTCAAATGCTTTTATTTGCCATTGGTTATTCCTTTGAAACTCTATGAAGTAGGTGATAGTGTTCCCAATTTTTTAGATGAAGGAACATCTATAGGGAGTTTAAGATACTTCCTAAGGCCACGTGGCAACCTTCTTTCACCTATAGCAATTGCCCTGTCCTGCAGAACAGGGAAACTAATCAACAGACCGGTTGACTCCTTTGGAGGGAAGAAGGGCTGTACTAATTCAGGTCAGGAAATGACAGGGTTCATTTGTTCCAAAAAAGATTCAAAAAGAGTTGAAAAAGCCTCTCCCACTTCATAATGCACACAGTATGCATCTTCTAGGTCAATGGGCTTCAGACTTTTTATAGAAACACATTTTATGATGTGACCCCTAACCGCACATGTGCATAATGTCTCTCAAAGTTGCTTATTTGATTAGAAAATGCTGGCTGGTGCTCCACTAAATTGATTTTATGATCACTCACACAGTGATCTGTCATTCAAAAATCACTCCCTAAACCACAAAAATGAACAAGTAAAACATTCAATCCCCACCCTCACCTAATTTTTAAAATTATTTCTCCAACTTTCTCTGATCTCATACAAATTACTCATTTCAAGACCTAATTACTCCATCCGCTTTTTTCTTCAGTCTTCTCTGATCATTGAAAGTCTTTGACCACATAGATGTATTTAGTAGACGTTAAATCCTGGACTTACCTAATGAAAGGTTAAGTTTAGACTTGGCCTCTCAGAGCCATATATAACATCTTAATAAAAGGCACAGGCATTTGGTTTAACTGAGCTTTGTGGATTCCTCATGTCAGGACCTTAAACCACATAGCATATACTCTGATCCCTTGCTAGAAGATATCACAGATTTTTGAACTTAAAAATGCCCAATGGATGAGAGTTATGCAATGGTAGGAAGACCTAAAAGTGGAACAGAAACTGGTAACCTGTGTGGCCTGATTGATGGCTTCCAGGAACTATTTTGGTACACCCATAGGGTATGCAGAGCTCCTGGGTGCAAAGCTTAGAAGTCATGAATTACACTGTGAGGCTTATTGTGAGGTAGAAGGCTCAAGACTTCTCATCATGTTTCTTTTGTTTTTAATGATTTATGAACAATCTTTGACCTGGGCCTCACCATTCTATTTCATTTAGAGAGTATAATAATTATAGAAGTGAACTATAAGGCAGAAATAGTCCTATATAAATGCTACTGTAAATGTGTGCCACTCTTTGCTTAAGTTGGGTCCTAGACCAAGCCACAGAACCAAAAGGATTTCAAATGCATGTTGTTGGTGGCTCCAGAGGTTACTGGGGTTTCTGGTTTGCAGAGGCCCTGTAGGGGGCCAGGAAACAGAATCAGAAGTTCCATATTCCTCAGTGGTGAGGGTCTTATCAGACTCTAGTGCAAATCCTTTTTGCTTTTCCTCATGGAATTCCATCCATCTTATAAGCCCCACAAATAAATGTCTATTCATAAATATATTAAGTACTTGGCTTTTAGAAGCAGAAGAAAGAGAAGGATATTAATTCTACTAATGTTTACCAGGATAAGGAATGTGAGGTACAAGCTGTGAGGAGCTTTCCCTAGATTTCTGCCTAAAGGAAATGTCCAATAAACTTATTAATGCTTGATTTCTACCTTCCTGGGGTTTCCAGGATTTCCTGGGCTGCCATCTCCTTGCTCCATCCATGTACTAATAAATCCATTGATTAATCGTACTTACCTGATATTTATGGATACCAGATACTGGCTAGGTTCTGCTAAGAAAAAATAATTTAATCACAGTCCCTTCCTACATGTAATGCAGAGTCTAGAAGCATGAAAATAACTCTGTAGTTCAAAATAGCATTCAAATGAGTAAAAGTCCATTAGAAAAATATGGGGACAGGAGAATCCCACAAAACCTCCCAGTGACATTGCTGCCTCTGTGGGGACAGATCCTCACAGAACTGTGAAGCAGGTAACATTTATCTGCCTGAATATGTTCCAGGAGTTTAGAGGATAAGAACAGGGCAAGTCCAAGCCGTCATTGATCTTTCAAGACTGGAACTATAGGACGGCTGATTGAATGCTATTACTGATAATAATCAGAATTCAGAGTAAATGGCCCTGCGCTTTCAAATGTAATGCAGATAAAAACTAAATACCTAAGTGATTTTTTATCATTAACACAGTCATGGCAGGCTATTTGAAAAGCTACTAGTTGTCCTGTTGTGGAAGCCCTTCTCCTAAGACACGGCAAGAGGTAGAATAGATTTTTTAATCCTCCATTTACGTTTCTTTTAACCTGGACCAGAGTAACCTACCCAGGCTTGGATGTCTTCCTCATACTGGTTTCTTACAAACGACAAACCTTATTTAACCAACGATCTGCAAATGACAGGCTTGTTCCTGCAATCTACTTTTCTTTGTTGCCTTGGAAATAGATTAATATCTAAGGGAGATGAAAACTTTCTTAGAACTGATTTCTCTTTTTTGAATCAAGAGAGATAAATAGGATGAAAAACTATAATGCCATATGTAGAGGCATTCAAGTTCAAGAATTCCTTGAACTTTTACTTAAAACTTGATTGAATGTGAGCTCTACGTGGACAGGTATCTTTGCTTTGTTCACATTGATAAGCATCTAGATCCATGCCTTATACACAGCAGATGCTCAATTATACAAACCCTTGAATCTTCAACAGTCCAGTGTGATCTTCCTCAGGGACATGAAAAAATGCAACATGGACTTAGAGTAGAAATTAATCATCTAGAGGGAATTTATGAAGCATTTATATGTACTCATTCTACATCATTAAAAAATGTTTGTTGCAAGGAAAGGCATTGAGATTGCTTTTGGGTAAAATAGGAAATAGGAATATTTTCACTTCTGAATTCCTTTCTTCTGCTTCCTTACGAAATAAGTGTCTTTTGCTTATCATCCCATTTCCAACCCATATCCCACCATTTATTCTTGTTCCAGGGAGACATAGCTCAATCACATACTACATCATACTATGAAATTATGGTGCAAGGATAAAGAATAGGAATGTCTAAGTAGGTCCAAATAAGTATGTATTTTTTAGGGCAATGTTTTCTAACTTTGTTACTACTGACATTTTAGACCAGGTAATTCTGCGAGGTCCATCATGTGCATAGAAGAATGTTCAGCAACATCTCTGGTTTTCACCTACCAGATGCCAGTACCACCTCTATTTTGTCCACTTCTTCTCACCCTGTTGTAATAATGAAAAATGTCTCCAGACATTGGTCCTCTGGGGAGGGGGAGAAAAATATCCTTTTGGTTGAGGACCACTGCTTTAGAGAAATGTTTGGTTTCTCCAAGGGTATTTATCATTATCAAGCTGAATATCCTGCTAAAGGAATTTCAGAGAACTGCAATACATATAATTGAGAGGAATTTGTTAGGAGGTCTTTTGAAATGCCTTTAAGGTGACTGTTTACTTAATTTACCTTTGTGAATAGCTATAATACAAAGACTCTTTCACTCTTGGACCTCGGGTTGGGGTTGAGTAAATCAAGCATCTATGGGTTATCTGAGGACTCTTTTGATTGTATATATGGGACTAGACCTTAACTTCACATTCATCCCAGGTGACCTTACCTCATTTTTAAGCTTGTTGGAACATATCATGTTTCTGTTCTTAATGATGACATAATGGTGATGTTCAGATTATGATATCATCATGATAACTATAATAATGAGAATAATATTGATGAATGCTTTATATGTGCCAGCCACTGTGTTAAGTGCTTGATATGGAAATAATTCACATAATTCTGTCAGCAATACTGTGATGAATGATCACAACTGTGTTGTGTAGCAGATATAGGAGATTGTATGCTCATTGTCATCATTATTAATAGCTGACTGCAGAAAATATGTTCCTGAACAATTGATATGGGTAGAACACACTGGTAAGTAAAAGAAAATATATCATACTCTGGCTGTTCTTAAATAGTTTGTTGTATTATTCATCTTTCTGCATTGTAATTATTTGTATACAAGTCTGTCTCTCTTCACTAGACTCGTAAACCACTTGTGAGGGTTTGACTTATTGCCTTTGGTATCCCCAGTACTTACCACATAACAAGCACTTCAATGTGTATTGAATGTGTAAAGGAATGAATAAGAGAATGGAGGCTGTGCTGTGTTAAAGAGGACAGCACAAGTGAAGGAAGCTCTGCTTGTCATTTCCAGATTACTTGATTCAGCCATCAGGACTCAAAAAACACTCTCTTCCACACCTGTTGTTGTGGGGATAAGAAGGTCTTAAAGGCTTACTACATAATGCTATACTTGTGGGTCAAAATGAAAAAGAGAGTAACATTTTTGGATCACGTATTATGTGTGTGAAGCCCATTCTCAATTGTCATCTCATTTTATTCTTGCATAGACCTGGATAGATGGGTATTATTTCCATCATTTTGAAAATTAAACAAGTAAGGCTCAAAAGTGCTCTTAAATTTATTTTCTTTCAGATTGATCACTGTCCTTACTGGAGATAGCACTTTTACTGAATTCTTTATTTATGATGCAAGATGCACATTGATCTGACCTGTATGTATCCTCCCCCAGAAAGCTCTGTCCTGAAAAATGAGTGTACATTCCAATGTATGAACTGAATTTCATTATTGCCTTTCCCTTACTGTGGCATTCTGTGCCATTCCCTTACTGTGGCATTTCATTATTGCCTTTCCCTTACTGTGGCATTCTGCTGTCTCATTGTTTTCATTCTTAAATGAGCATTGTTCATTTCTGCCATCAGACCATGTCAGCGACTACTTTGAAATCCTTAAATGAAAGACCCTGCATAAACAACAAATATGGTATTCCAGTGACAGTAAATAATCAAAAGAAAGTAACTTTTGATTACTAAAAAGTTAGTAATCAAGGGCTAAAGTGTCAAGTTTAATCCTTTGCATTCTTTTATCTCCAAGCAGAACCAGGGTGAGTGTATCTTTCCCCAAACTTCCTGAGAACCACACACTAAAGAATTGGGAATTCTGTTTAGTTCTACAGAAGAGTTAAGCAAATCACACCAGTACTCCAGTGCATGGCTCCAAGGAGTCTAGGTACATCAAAGAAGATGTTCAGACCACTAAGCCATGCCCTCCAGCTGTCCTAGGAAAACATTTCTTAGACTAAAAATGAACATCTTACTTGTCATCATTGGGCATCATGTAGCTTCCAGGAAAGCAAAGGCTGGTACTTCTTTTAATTTGTTTTGCTATTGTTAAACTTTGTTCATTCTTGTGGTCTACTTTATTTGTGTGTGAGAGAGGCTTAAAAAATACATGTTTTCACTTTATCTCTCTTTTGGTATTTATTTTCTTGGGGACAATCTTATTTAAGGACAATTGGGGATTGCCCAATGGTCAGTAGAGTCATGAGACTGCTATCTAATTTTCCAGTAGGAGGATAAGGTTCAGTAACTGTTTCCTTCTGAAAACTGCCAACCTGTGGGAATTTCCAGTCCCAATTTTTAGGTGTTATCTTTAATTTTGTGGAAAATATCATTTTGGCCCTTTGATGTTCCAGAGCACCTCTACCTTCTGCTATTTCACCCTGTGTGTTGATTGAGACTTTACCAGTATAAAGATGTAACAGCTGAAGCACAGCATTAATAAAAAACAGAAAAAACATCTGAATTCGCTTAAGCCTCTGGACATCTGCCTCTTCCCTTGTGTCTAATCCAGTATGCATGCATGAGTTCTGGGTACCAGGTTAGAGAATAAAATGTCCTGGGACATTGGTGTCTAAAATATTTTCCTTCTTCATTGTATCAGAAAAGATGAAATCATTCAAAAGGCATTCTTCCCTCTGTCGACTAACAACTGTGCAATAGGAATTAGGTTAAGTTCTGAACCAGCGCTTTGGTAAAGCAAAGGCCCAATCAGATTCATAGCGTTGGTGACATTCCTTCCCCCAACCCTCTTTGATGGCAGTTTTGACAATGGAAACATTAGAAATATGCACCATTGCGTAAAAAGCTTTTTTATCTTGGGACCAAAAGAAATGCTTTTATGGTTATAAATACACTAAAAGAAACCTCAAGAAAACCTGGAGCAAATTAGTCAATTGCTGTCAAAATGACAGAGGCTGGTATATTTGCCTTCTTACTGTCACTCCCTGGCTGTAACCTTCTCAGTTCTTTTCTAATAGCCTTGCTCCACTTAACCTACAATATTCACTATATTTTTATTTTTGGATATTTGGCATTCTTTACTTTTATCATTTGACATGCTAGCTGAAATTTGGACAAAGATGATTTTTGCCCCAAAATGATAGAAAGAGGGGAAGTATACCATTGCGATTTAAATCCTAGTCTTCTCTGAAAGTAAAACTGAGTGTCAATAGTATTCTCTTTAAATAAATAAAAAATCTCTGCACATGAAATCTGCTTTGCATCATCTTGAATCTTTGAGTATCTGTGGTCTCCTATCAGTTCACAAAATACATACTTGTTCTGGTATTCAAGACCCAGGAAACCACCTTCTGTTTCCAAACTGGGTGACATTGAAATTCTTTCCCCTTGCCTACTTATCTGAAATTAAAGTTTTGGAAGTTACTGGTGGCCTGACAGTGCCCATGTGGGGCAATTAATAATAGAAGACAAATACCTCTAAGGAATGCTTGCTCAAAACAACTTGGTTCCAAACGTTTTGAGGGACAGGAGAAGTCCTGGGGCTGAACATGAGTCCAACAGCATATTTTCCTGGTGGTTTGCCCTCTCACATGGTTCAGTCTGTCTTCCACTATTCTTATATTCTTTCTTTAGACCATACTCAAATGCATTGGCTTTTGGTCAGCATTATGATTCAGAGATGTTCTAAACAACAAAAACCTTAAAAATAATCAAACATATTCTGGGTAATAGTACATTTCAATGAAAACATAAAAGTTTAATAAACAAGTTTTCCTGCTGAAACTTGTCTTTCCTCCTTGCCTCCATTGGTCATTATCTCCTTCCTTAAACATTTATTGGTTCCACTTTCTCTCTTCTTTTTTACATTGATTCTTATAAGAATCTGAGATATGCCATTATTTTGATATGGATATTTTAGATGAAAAAACTGTTCTTGTTGGGGACTTGTGACTTTTCCATCTTGTCATTGATTGACATTAAGATTTATTAGGGCTTTAGCAACAAGCTTACCCTTTAGGTTTCTTTATTAATACTAAGAAGGTCTTAATTATAATCTTATCTGAGGTATTATGCTATGTAAAGCCCAGAACACAGAGCAATTTAATAGGACCCATTGCCGCAATATGAGCATAATTATGCTCACAGATGAACTTCAACATGACCTAGTAGGGATAGACGTTGGATTAAGAATTATAGCCCAACTCTTCTTGCTCTTAGTTACTCATTCAAGAAGTATTTATTGAAAAGATAGCCCTATGCGGCCATATCGTAGAGCAAGTCCTTATGTACACATAAGAATCACATAGAAACTGTCAAATCTCCTAGACTAGATCATGGGATATGCAAAAATGCAAAGACCACTTCATATCATCTCCTATCATTGTCATATGAGAAGATGACATGAAATTCAAAATATCAGTACTCTTCATGTCAAGCCTATCAGAATGAATTTGGGGAGATAAAAAAAAATTAGCTTAACCAAGTAGAAAATACAGGGGGAAAATCCATAATTCTTTATATATTGGGAAATTACATTGTCATTAAAGAGTAATGAAGAGATCAATATCGTGATTATGGGTCTGAGGATCCATGTGCCTACTGAAAGGGAAAAATGCTGAAGAGACTTTAATCTCTGAATGTGAAGCAAGTTTAGACTTAAGTATATGGATGTGCAAAGATAGCAGTTATATTTATGTGAATTAATATTTACATTTACTGGTCGCAAATATATGTCTATGTTTAGTATTTATTATCTCTAAAAACCTTATAATTTAAATAGAGGGTGCATTGAAGAAATAAAAACAAATATACTCTCTGAGGATACAACAGTGACAAAGGCCTATGCTCTTGCTCGTGGAGTTAATCTCATCAGAGAATACAAGAGAGTAAAGGTTTTCCTTCATTAGTCCCTATTTTATTGACTTAATAGGTAAGAAAAAATATAAGGACATGCAATTTGGTAGAACAGGCTACAGAACATATAAACGAAGCTGTCCAGTAAGTTCTTTTATTTCTCTGAGCCTCAGTTTCCTCATCTGTAAAAATAAAGGTGTTGATTTACCTACTCTTTAAGCTTACTTCCAGTTCTACAGTCTAAGGCTATATTGGATATGTAGACTAATAAAATACATAAGCACACATAAATGAAAAGAGAAGTTTAAGATGATATTGTTACCCTGGGTGTAGTCAAAGGAGCAGAAGGTGGACAGTCGCTGAAAGGTGTTTATGGAGAATCCAGTGCTGATGATTCACATCACCGTCCTCATTTTAGAAAGGAGAGCTTAGAGGAGAAGCAGAATGCTCAGAGATGGTTAGAATATTTGGCCAAAAGCTGACAGGTTGATATGGAGAGAGCAGCATGGACAAAATCAAAACTGGGTGAGAATTCTCAATGTATGTAGGGAATGGGTGAGTAAAAGAAAACGTACAAAGAAAAAGTTGGGGGAGGATGAAGCTGGAAAACTGATTATGAGAGAGTTGCAGCAGTCTTATATGTTTTGATAAGGATCTTTAATTTATCTTAGTAGACAACAGGTAAACATTAACAGTTTAAGCAAAAAGTTAAGGTAGTAAAATATAACTCTGGTAAAGGAAGGATGGTTAGATTTGAATTTGTTATCTAGGTCAGGGTTGCCATAATAGTATGCTCAACTTTGGTCCACTGGAATAAAGTAAAAATATATTAGAACTAATATTTGTTATAATGCTTTACTTTTTACTTAAGAAATTAGCCTTTTGGGCCAGGTGCAGTGGCTCTCACCTGTAATCCCAGTACTTTGGGAGCCCAAGGTGGGTGGATCACTTGAAGTCAGGAGTTTGAGACCAGCCTGGTCAACATGGTGAAACACCATCTCTACTAAAAATACAAAAAATTAGCTGGGCGCGGTGGCAGGTACCTGTAATCCCAATTAGGCAAGAGAATCGCTTGAACCCAGGAGGTGGAGGTTGCAGTGAGCTGAGATCACGCCATTGCACTCCCACCTGGCCAACAAGAGTGAAACTCTGTCTCAAAAAAAGAAATTAGCCTTTGTAATATTGCCTATACAGATTAGGTGTAATATATATGCATCATTTATAAATTAATAGACATATATTGCTGTGTACTCTTTTTTTAAATTGAGGGTCATAAGAAAATTAAGTTTGGAAATAGGATTTGTCTAGATAGGTGACCTTTACCTTGAGATCATTGACCCATTTTGGAATGTGATAGTATCTATGGATCTTCAGTCAAAATATTTCCCATTTTATGTATTTTTATTTGTTTGAAATATAAACTAAAAGGAGAAAAGACATATTTAAATATAATATTTTAAGTACAATTTTAGCAGGTTTATAAAACATCTGAAGCCAAAATAATGAGAGTTTGATCTGTGGTTAAGGAAGTTTGGGGTGGAGGAAATAGAAAAATCAAAGAAATATTTATACAGTCAGCAGAGATTTGTTAATAAATTGGGTTTTGTGAGTGGCGAAAAGAAGTAGCTGTGGTTAAATCTCACATTTCTCCTTTGAGCTTATGTAGAGACAGATGGTGATATTACATTAGATAGAAAAGAGAAGCATGTTTTGGGGGTATATGAGTTGGGTTTGGGATATTTTGAGTTTGTGAAATTGGAGAATACCAGCGGGAGTGAAAAGATCTGGGATTTAGGAAAACAGTGAATTTGGAGCTATGTATTTGAAAATGAATTGCACATATATGATAAAATCATGGACAAAGATGAGGTCCCCCACAAACAAAAATGAAATGTCCCAAGAGCATGCGAAATGTGAGAAATGATGAGGGTTCTAGTAAAGAACCCTAGTAAAAACCACGTTTCAGGGGAGGTCAAGTAGGAGGACCGAGAGTAAAAGAAAGAGACAATGCAGGGAAGGAAGAAGAGAACTAGAGTAATAACATCATAAATGAGTCAGTAGAGTAGACCATCTGTGAATATAAGGCCAGCATGTTCAAATGCATAGACATCAGTTAGTAAGAAGCTATTAGGTTTAAGGATCCTAAAAAGAACATTCTCAAAACTTTAAAAGACAATTTGTTATGACCAAAGAATAAAAAAGTATACAGAAAATGTAGTTTATGTTTTAAGAAGATGGATGGTAAAGGAAAGAAATACATTAGGTTAGCACCTAGACAGAGAGCAAGAATTAGGTAATGTTTGTCTGTCTGTATTAAATAATTGAGCACATTATCCATGAGCTTTTAACTGTGAATCTCTGGATATATAACTCTTATTGATGGCAACTTCTCTTCACTCCCACAGCTTTATTTGATTAATGATGCTTATTCTTCAGGTCTTAGCTAAATAGTTCATTCTTTTTAGGATGCCTTCCCTGACTTCTTGAAATGGGTTAGAACTCTAGAATCTCTTTGGTATTCACCTGTAGCTCCCTCTAGCTTGTATTTCATGGAATTCATTATACTGGCCCATCATAAGTTTTCTGTAAATGACAGCTATTACATTGAGTCATAGGTGTCCTTGAGACTTCTAAGCAGAGCTATCAAATACATAGTCAGATTTATAATCTTGGACCTCAGAAGAAATGGCTAGTTGGAGATAAAATTTGTGGGAGACAGACAAAAAGGGACAATTGGAGCCACTGGTTTTAATAAGATCCCTAAGAAGACAGTGGGATATAAGGAAGCCTAGGATTGAGCCTTGGCCCACACGGTTAAGTAACCCTGTAATCAAAGATGATTGTCCAAAGGAAGGGAGAAGCCAATGAGTTCCAATTCCCACTTGTTTATTTTTGTTTCTGTTTCCTGTGCTTTCGGTGTCATATCCAAGAAATGGCCAAGACCAATGTTATGAAGCCCCCTCCCCCGGCAATCTTTTCTTCTAGGAATTTTATAATTTCAGGTCTTAGGTTTTAAGTCTTTAATCCATTTTGAGTTGATTTTTGTGTATGGTGTAAATTAAGAGTTCAATTTTATTATTTTGCATGTGGACACCTGTTTTCCTACCACGATATGTTGAAGAGACTATCCTTTTCCCATTGTGTATTCTTTATATTCTTGTCAAAGAGCAGTTGACTTTACATGCATGTGTTTATTTCTGGACATTTCTCTGTTCTGTTCCATTGGTCTATATGCCTGTATTTATGCCAGTATCATACACTTTTGATTACCAGAACTTTGTAATATGTTTTGAAGTCAGGAAGTGAGTTGCCTTCAACTTTTTCTTTTGCTTGATTCTTTTGGCTATTTGGGGTCCTTTGTGATTCTATATGCATTTTATGATTGTGTTTTTCTATTTCTGAAAAAAAATAACATTGGGATGTGGATAGAAATTGCACTGAATCTGTAGATGACTTTGGGTAAAATGGATACTTTAACAAAATTAAGTTTTCCAATCCATGAACATGGAATGCCTCCCTATCTTTGTCTTGATTAATATCTTTCAACACTACTTAGTTTTTAGTGTACAAATATTTCACCTTGTCTTAGTCTTATTGCTATCACAGAATATCTGAGACTGGGTAATTTATAAAGAAAAGTTTATTTAGCTCATGGTTCTGTAGTCTATGAAGTTCAAGGGCACTAGCTTCTGGTGAGTGCTTTTATGCTGCATAATAACATGATGTAAGGTTAAAGGGGAAGCAGGTTTGTGTGAAAAGGGACCAAACACAAGGGAAAACCGTGCCTTATAACAACTTACTCTTGCAAGAACTCATTTATTACCACAAAAGTGAGAACTCACTCATTCCTGCAAGACAGCATTTAATTTATTCATAAAGGATCCACCTCCATGACCCAAACATCTCTCACTAGACTCCATCTCCCAACACTGCTACATGCAATTAATTTTCAACATGAGTTCTGGCAGGGACAAATAACATTAGAATTATGGCACACATCTTGGTTAAGTTTATTCCTAAGCTGGTTTTTTTTTTTTTTTTTTGATGCTATTATAAATGAAATTGTTTTAATTTTCTTCTTGGATTACGTTATAAATTCATAGAAATTCAACTAGTTTTGTGTGTCAATTTTGTATTCTGTAAATTTGCTGAATTCATTTACTTTTAAAAGTTTTTTGTGATATTTTTAGGGTTTTCTACGTATAAAATGATGTCACCTGCAAAAAGTCATCATTTTACTTCTTCCTTTCAGAGTTGATGGCTTTCATTTCTTTTTCCTGCTTAATTGCTGTAGGATTTCCAGTGCTATGCTGAAAAGCTTTTAAATTGTGCACATTGCAGTTGTTAGCTGTGAACTTTTCAATATGGCCTATTTTTTTTTTATTTGAGGTTTTTTTAATTATAAAAGAGTGTTGAATTTTGCCAAAGGGTCTTTCTGCATCTATTAAGAGGATCATGTTATTTTTATCCTTCATTCTGTTAATAAGATTTATCACTTTGATTGTTTTTTGTATGCTGAGCCATCCGTGAACCTTACGGATAAATCCCACTTGGCGATGGTGTATAATCCTTTTAATATCCTGTTGAATTCAGTTTATTGCCTTTTGCTGAGGATTTTTTTTTTCATCCATATTAGGAATATTGGCCTGTAGTTTTATTTTCTTGTAGTGTTTCTGTCTGGTCCTGGTATGGGAAAAATGCTAGCCTTATAAAATGAGTTTGGAAGTGTTTTCTCTTCTTCAAGGTTTTGGATGAGTGTGAGAGGATTGGTGTTAATTCTTCTTGAGTGTTTGGTGGAATTCACCAGTGAAGCCACCTGGTCCTGGACGTTTTGTTGCTGTTATTGTTGGGAAGGTTTTGAATACGGATTCTTTCTCATTACTAGTTATAGGTCTGTCCAAATTTTCTATTTCTTCAAAATTCAATTTTATATTTTTCTAGGAATTTATCTATTTCTTCTATGTTATCCAATTTGTGGGTGTATAATTCTTCATAGTAGTTTCTTAGAATTCTTTATAGTTCTATGGCATCAGTTGTAACATCCCACTTTCATTACTGACTGTATTGATTTGAGTCTTCTGTCTTTTTTTCTTAGCTAGTATAGGTAAAGTTTTAACAAACTATTCTCCATTTCATTAATTTTTTCTGCTTTTTTCATATTCTATTTCACCTGCTTTAGACTTTATTATTTCTTTCCTTCTGCTAACTTTGGACTTAGTTTGTTCCTTTTCTAGTTCCTTAAGGTGAAAATTATGTTGGTTATTTAATATTTTTCTTTATTAATGTAGGCATTTACCGCTATAAACCTCCCTCTTAGTACAGCTTTATTGCATCCTGTATGTTTGATATGTTGTATTTTAATTTTCATTTGTCTCAAGATACTTTCTAATTTACCTCTTGGTTTCTTTTTTGATCTATTGGCTGTTCAAGAGCGTGTTGTTTAATTTTCATGTATTTGTGACTTTTCCAATTTCTGTCTGTTACTGATTTCTAGTTTATTTATACTGTAGTCAGAAAAGTTAACTGGTATGATTTGAATCTTCCTAGAATTTTAAAGATTTGTTCTGTGGCCTAAATTGTGACCTACAATGGAGAATGATCCATGAGCACTTCAGAAGAGTTTGTGTTCTGCTGTTGTTAGATGATATATTCTAATTTTGTCTTCTAGGTCCCTTTCATCTAGAGTGTTCTTCAAGTCCTGTTTCCTTATTGATCTTCTGTCTGGATGTTCTTTCCATTATTGAAGCTGAAGGTAAAATCTCCTATTATTAATTGTAATTTATTTCTCCCTTCAGTTATATTAATGTTTGCTTCATATATTTGAGTGCTCTGATGTTGGCTGCATGTCTACTTAGAATTTTTATATCTTCCTGGTGAATTGAACCACTTACCATAATATAATGTCGACATTTGTCTGTTGTGACAGTTTTTGATTTACAGTCTATTTTTTCTGCTATAAGTATGGCCCTTTTAGCCTTTTTTGGTTACAATTTTCACGGAATATTTTTTCCATCTCTTTACTTCAGCATATATGTGTCTATAAATCTAAAGCAACTTTCTTGCAGACAGCATATGGTTGAATCATATTTAAAATCCATTCAGCCTTTTTATGTCTTTTAATTGGACAATTTTATCCATTTACATTTAATTACCGATGGGGTGGATTATTATTACATTTTGTTAACTGTTTTATGTCTGTCTCTTAGTTTTTTTGTCCTTCTCCTCTCCTGCTATCTTCCTTTGTATTTTATTTATTTGTCATAATTATGTGCTTTGATTATCTTTTCCTTTTCTTTTTGTATCTTCTATAGGTATTGTCTTTGTGGTTATCATAGGGCTTACATAAAATGTCTTATAATTAAAACCATGTATTCTAAGGTGATAACAACTTTAATTATATACACAAGCTCTGTACTTTTAATTTTCCCAATCTGAAACACTTTATGTTATTGATATCACAAATTACAACTTCGTGTATTTTATACCCATTTTACATATTTTATATGCTATAGTTTTTTTATACTTATTTTTAACTTCTTTACCAAAACCAAAATCGATTTATGCACTATTACTGTATAAGTGTATTCTGTGTCTGTCTATATATTTACTTTTACCCGCTAGTTTTATACTTTTAGATACTTTTGTGTTTCTGTCTAGCATTTTTAATTTCAGCTTGAAGGATTCCATTTAGCATTTCTTGGAAGGCAAGTCTGGTGGCGATGACATTTCTTAGCATTTCTTTATCTGAGAAATTTTTTATTTCCCTTTATTTTTGAAGCATAATATTGCTGGCTGTAATATTCTTGGTTGACAGTTTTTTTTTTCTTTTAGCTCTTCGAATTCATTACCCATACCTCTGTTCTTTAGAGTTAGTTTTAGAGACTTATTTTATTCATTTGAATGGGCTATGTCTTCTGTTTCTTCATGTGCATCATGACTTTGTGTTGCAATCCACACACTTTAAAAAACAGCCTTCTCTCCCAGTCTTTATGGAACGGCTTCATACAGGAAAAGACCTTTACTAATTACTCTGGCTGGAGACTATGGGAACTTGTCTTTTTTTTTTTTTTTTTTTTTTTTTTGTGGATGCATCTTCCCTGGATTGTGCAAGTAAATTCCTGATTTCAGAGATTTGCTGGTTTCCCTCAATGAAATTTATAATATCTTGTTCCCTCTGGTGTCTGTCGATGGTACTGTGGTTATGTGGAGCTATTGCAAATTCTTTTGTTTGCTTTCAGTGTCCCCCAGGCTTCTAAAATATACTAGATCTCATCAGTGATACAAATTGGCTGAGACATAAAACAGTTTCTTGGGTAGTTCTCCTAAAAACTGGAATGCTGGATCTATACTCCACTCCCCTGTCCAATGGAAAGGGCCATTAAGTTGCTTTAACTTCTGTCTGTTGTACCACACATCCTCTGGAACAATAGCAAATCATCTAGGTTTCTTTTGTTCTTGGTGGCTTCCAAGCATCTAGAGTATGCCAGGTCCCATCAGCACTCTGAGATAGATGAGACAGAAATAAGTTCCTTGGACAGTCCCCTTGAAAAACTGGAATGTTGGATGTACACTCCAACTCTTTCCCTCCCCAGGGAGAATCCAGGAGTTGGGGATGTTCTCCTGACTATTCCACACTAAGCTGGGGAAAGGGACTACGGCAAATGAGTGCATACTAGCCCAGTCTGTTGCCTTTGTTATCAGTATCGTCAACCCTGATGCCCTCTCCTGCCAGCTCTTAAATTTAAGCGAGATAGAGCCAATCCCTTGGGCAGTGCCTTAACTGCAAAGTATGAACACTGGATGTGTGATCTAGTCTTCTTTTTTCTCCCCAGGAAGAAGTTAACACCTGGGAGTTTTCTCCCATATCAGTGCACTTTGGCAAGGGTAGGGACTATCATGAGTACTGTAAATTTTTCTACCGGTGTTGATGTGACTGAATTTGCATTTGCCTGGGATTCAGGAGCCTCTTAACAGGTTTCTGGATTTTCCTCAGAGGGAATCAGTCTTTGTATTGTTCAGTGTATTTGCAGAGGATCTGGGGTTTCCTATTCCACATTGCTGATATCACTTCTTATTTTACTATTTATATTTGGAAAATTTTAGCAATCACTTTCTTAGGAAGCATATGATTAATATTTGATATCACTTAAAAACTTAAAGTAAAAAATATTTTAAACTGCATTTATTATTTTAATGTTTATTTAGTTTTTTAAAAGTATTTTAATTATACTGACAAATATTCCCAAATGCTTAAGGGGATTTTCTAATATAATACATTAAACTTTTTCTAAAGATTAGTTTTCCCTAAAGTCTTAACACTTTTATTTTGTATGTTATAACTTTATGAGATTTTAAAACTTAAACATCAATTATTTAAACATTGTAAATTTGGAATCATAAGACTGATTAGCCAAATTCATTTTATATTGCATTTAAATATCAAATGCCTATCTTTTAGGACCACAAATTCATAATTCTACTAACAATTAAAAAATGGAAAGTGATTATGTACAGCTCTTTTAAGCATTTGTTATCAGATATTTTCTCAGGTATCTTGCCCCCTATCTACCCAAATTGTAACTTATTCCTTTATGGGACTGAGCTTAATCTAGCATGACTTGGCTTTAGTGAAATGTGATGTTTTCTATTGATCAGAAATTGGTTTCCCATATCTTGAGATTGGATTTTCTCTTAGTCATGTTCTACACTTTGTGGCTTGAAAAGCAAGCTCCTTTGATTTCAGATTCTCAGGCTTCTTTTCTGCTCTCAGCCAGCAGCAGGGACTTCAAGTCCCTGCCGAAGGGAATTTTGCTCTTGTAACTGGCAACAGTATCCCTGAGCTTGATTTCTTACATGGGATGCCAGTGGAATGGTTTAGGTGGTTTTGATATTTTCAAGAGTAACATTCATCATCTTTCTGGCTCTTCTGGCACTGAAGAGTTCTAAGAGTGGCCACTTTCCCCTTCTGCCCCTTCAGTGGCAGATGGACTTCAACTCCTCCAGATTGAAGTAGGCAGAGACATATCTTCAGCATACTTTACACATCTCTCTGATGTCCTTTTGAAAATCTTAGCTTACCATAAAGCTACCCATGCAGCCCCATTATATTCTTTAGTATTTCTTTTTATTTTTAGAGTTTGTTCTACCATTTTCACAAAGTTTGGTTGACATTTGTTTCAGATTTGCAATATTCTGTACACTCTTATATCATTAACCAATAATTATTTGTTGATATAAATATAAAATGAATATTTTTTGTTTCCTTTTCATGCTGATATATACAATGGACTTTAAGGCACCCTAGGAATATACCTGATAGATGTGACTTTAGCAGGATTAGACCTTGATCCTTCCCCTCCACATTAATTACATCACTGTTAAATTTTGTTCTTCTAAAAATTCCTCTGGTATCATTATCTGCAGCTTCCATGTTTACAAAACCAGAGTCTTACATAAATAAAAAAATCTTTATCTCTTATCACATGTGAGATTTTCTAAATGCAGTTAATTTTTTCTCATTTGTTAAACAATCTTCGTGTATTATTTGTTCTCCTTTGCACATAAAATGCTAGTAGGTAGTTAGAAAAGCAATACAATATTAGAAAAACAATTTAGGCTAATTCTTTTTTAGCATATGTAAGATTACAATAAAAAAGATGTTTCAGATTGAGCACGGTGGCTCACACCTGTAATCCCAGCACTTTGAGAGGCCAAGGTGAATGGATCACTTGAGCCCAGGAGTTTGAGACCAGTATGAGCAACATGGCAAAACCCCATTTCTACAAAAAAATACAAAAATCATCCAGGCATGGTGACACACCTGTAGTCTCAGCTACTTGAGAGGCTGAGGTGGGAGGATGACTTGAGCCTGAAAGGTTGAGGCTGCGTGAGCTGTGATCATGCCACACTGCCCTCCAGCCTGGGTGACACAGTGAGATCAAAAAGAAAGAAAGAAAGAAAAAAAAGATATTTCAGAAGAGTGCCTGACTGTTCTAAAGCCATGAATTCTAAAACCATGTATTCTAAAATAAGTGCTGTCATAAGAATATGACTATTCTAAAGCCATGTATTCTAAAATAAGTACTGTAAGGCATTTATAAGAAGGAGATGTGGTATCAGGGTGAACATGACATATCTGGCCTCAAGGAAGAAGCAAGAGTAAAGCCAGTGGAAGGAAAGTGAGATGCAGAGAAGCAGAGTAACAAGGAATATGAACAAAGACTTGAAGATCTGAAAACATAAGGTGAGATTTGGAAAAAGTTGACCTATTTGGCTAGACTGGAGCATTTGAAGTGGGTTGATGTAAGATGTAAACCTATATGAGTTCAGGTGAAAGAGGAACAGAATCCCAGAGATGGTTGAAGTATTGATGCTTAGAGTACTGAAGCCTGAATGACACTGATCCCTGTGAAAGGAAACTTTTGGTATGTAGAGAGACCATGTGGATAAAGAACAGCTTTGGCTCTGTGATATTCGACATCACCTGGTGTTAAGCCATTTCGTTTGAGATCGCTTACAAACTGGAAACAAGACAGACTGGATGAAAGAGACTGTTCAGGGGTTTATCTGTGAACGTACTGTCTACAGCCATTTTAATACACTCATTATGTCTTGCTTGTATAAATTTTTTAAAAAATTGTTGATCTTCCTTCTCATCCTCATACTGCTTTGCTGCCCACCTGGAAGGTTATGGTGCTCATACAAAAAGGGCTTGTGTCATGCTCAGCATCTCAAGAGCCAAAGATGGATCTTATATTAAATCTGAGTTTGGCTTGCGTGGAGAGATAAAGAGATGTTCTCGTCCAAGTTTGGCAGCCGGTTAGATGTTGAGGTCCCAATGTTTCAAACGCAGCTCAAAACCCTTTAGTGTTTTGAGTTTGGCTCTTGGCAAGGCATGATTTCCTGTTTCTAAGAAAAAAGACACATGAGAGAGCCTTAATAAAGCTTCTTGGACATCAAAACAACATTTTGATGAATTAATTGTAAATGAATCAGAAACATATGGATTCATTCTCTTGAGACACACACATGTTTAAAAAGAGGGGGGAGGGGTTGTTGCTCAGGGCTAAATGTGTTTTGGGTTTTATCAAATGAAGAATGCTTAGGGGAAAAAAAAGTAAAAAGGATGAATTGGAACTTCTGCTTTCTCTTTAAATAGACAAACCATTTACAGTCTTATTTGCTGCCACCTATTGTTGTTCCTGAAGAAATTTAACAGTGATGACAAATCACAACCAGCCAGGCCTCACAGTTTATATCAGTACATTGTATAGTTAGTCATAGAAGCTTGAAACCCAGGGTGAGGCTTTGGGAGTTTAGGAGACAATAGGTTTTGTTTTCGTGTTATTAACAGAGTTCAGGTCAGACTGTCTGATAAGAATTGTTTTCTCTTACAAATCACTTGTAAATCTACTAATCTTTTTTTGAATACTTCTCTCTCTTAAACATCCTCTGAAATAGAGAATGGTTTTCTGAAAATTCTATTTTCAAAACAAATGGAACCACAATAAGATATTACTTCACTTGCACTAGGATGACTATTATCTAATAAAAATAAAATAACAATTTTTTTAAAGGATGTGGAGAAATTGGAGCCCTTCTGTACTGTTGGTGGGAGTGTAAAATGGTGCAGCCACTATGGAAAATAGTACCATACGATCCAGCCACCTCACTTCTGAGTATAAACACAAAATAATCGAAAGCAGGGACTTGAAACGTGCACACCCATGTTTATAGCACTATTCTCTACAGTAGCCAAAAGGTGGAAACAAACCAGGTATCCACCAACAGATGAATGGATAAACAAAATGTAGTTTCTATATACAATGGAGTATTATTCAGCTTAAAAAGAAATAAAACTTTGACACAGGCTACAACATGGATGAACCTTGAGGACATTATGCTAAGTGAAATGAGCCGGTTCAGAAAGACAAATACTGTATGATTCTATTTCTATGAGGTACAGAGAGTAGTCAAATATATAGAAACAGAAAGTAAAATGGTAGTTCCCCAGGGACTGGCTTGGGGAGGGGGTAATGAGGAATTATTGTTTAATGGGTACGTGGTTTCGGTTTTGCAAGATGAAAGCATTCTGGAGATTTGTTGCACAGCAATGTGAATGAGCCTAACATTACTGAACTGCAAATTTAAAAGATAAGACGGTAAATTGTGTGTTCTAGTTCTTGACCACAACAAAATTTAAAAACAAAACAACTAACGAAACTTTATTTGAATATTGTTGGACAGAGTAGTCTCCAGAATATGTGACTCCTACAATCTCAGGAATTTTGTCTTACGGCTCTATGGAGTATGATTTCTGGACTAGAAGAATTTGGCTTGACCTGCGAGTAGATGAATACACATGTGGGCACACATACACACGCACAAACACATATCTCCTGCCCCAATCCCCTCATACTACAAGTTCTGTGACATTTCCCAGTACATGCCACTGGTCCCAGAGACTGTGCTTAGTGTTAATTTTAATGAACCGTCACCTGGAAATTGATTTTGTGCTTGGAGGAAGGAGAACATTTTGATTTGCCAAGTTCCACTCATTTGAGGGTATTCCTATATCTGCTCATTATCATGGAACACAGGTAAATTCCCCACAAAATCACCTACATCCAGAGAATAAAGGAGAATAGTATAGCTTGGTCAAACTTCATGAATAGCATTCTCGCCACTGCATAGAATACACTTTCCCCTTGGGGTTTCTTGTCAGCATGTGCCCAGGAAGATAAATAAGATGTATGGTTTGTGGATCATATGTTTGATTTATATTATGCCTCACTCCAAAAAATGATTTGAAATTATAAGTCACAAATAAGGGAGAGTGAAAATGAGGAGAACAAGTTGGAGCTAGGGTTAAGATTAGTATAAAAACACATGCAATCGACACTATATTATTGCTAGAGAGAGGCCATAAATTTGACTGAGTTTTCTATTAACACAAGGAGGAAAATACACATTGTAAGATTTACAGAGATGAATTTTTCTCTACCTGACAAAAAGTTATCTTGAAATAGATACACAATGGAAATCTTTGTCTGATTTTTATTCTTCATCTTAATCCAGTTCAACAAAAAATTCATTTGGTGCTACTAAGTGGCTGAAAGACCCTTGGTTTACCAAGGTTGGCTACACTGGAGTGGATTCAGTCTAAGCATTATCTAATTTTTTTGAAAGTGATCTGAATTTTTTATTTTCCTTTTACTTCCTCATTCTCCTCCCTTTTTTATTATTAGTATCTCCTGGAAAGGAAATAAAGGTTGCATGAGAGGAGAAAAAATCAAGTATGTTATTTTTTTTTCTCTCTGTTTACCTGATTCCTGGAAAAAAAATCTCAATTTAGTCAGTACTTGATTCTTCTTGCCTAAAGTATTTGACTTGAGGTCTAAACAACGAAGTGGCTTAGGCATCTTCTCTCATCTTGATTCACTGCTAGGTCAGCAACTTGGTAGACTGGCAAAGTAGAAATGGCGTTAGATGAAGAGTTATCTGGGGCTAGTGCTTAAGTGACAAGTTAGCTTAGAATAGAATAATCTGACCATTGAAGCCTTGGCAGTGCCTCTTTGCTGGTCTTTAACACAGGAAAGGTGAACTAGGCAGTGTCTTTGGTCTTTCTCAGCCCTGCATTATATTAGTTGTTTAATTTTTCTACTCAGAGATGACTCAAGTACATGGAAATATACTTAGGTGTAGTGTTATCTTTCAATAGTATCTATTCAATAATCTCTAGCTACAAAATGTTGATAACAAAAAGATCCCTTAAAAATGCTTCTGAGTTCTTTGGGGCAGAAGTCCAAGAAGAATGCTTTCTGTAATTAAAAGGGCAGGGGCATTGGTGAGGGCCAGGGAGAGGAGGCTGGGATGTCACCCTAGGCTGAAAATGACTACTATATACACAATGGAACTTGGCAGTCTAGATTGTTTTGGCTTTATTTCCATTCACTTAAAACAAGTATGTGTGGGAAGGAGCTTGTGGGAAATGGGAGTGGAAGACATATAATTTATTTTGGGTATTGTGTATTAGTCATTTTTTTGTCCACGAAGTCACCACCTGAAAGAAACAAGACAGCAATAGACGTCATTCATAAGCAATACGTTTTGTTTTAAGGGAGACTTTTATGGATGTGATTAAGCCCTGTTAAACATCCTATGCCACTGGGGCCGGAAGCATTCTCATTGTGTATTCTCACTTGTGAAATGCATGACTCAGGAAATACATGAACTTTTAAAACTATTCTGGCTGAATCCATATATGTTTTGGAAACTAGGAAAGGGCAATAGAATAATCTGATCATTGAAGCCTTGATTATGTAAAAACTGAGTCATAAATCACCCAGATAATTTCCATAATTTGCTATATCTTTTTTTTTGAAAGTAAATAATGTTGCTTTCACATTCAAAAGCAATTTTTTTATTTAACTGTAATACTTCAAATTCTGTCCACGGTAATTTACTGGCAGGTACATTTGGAGCAATCATTATACATACATTTACAGTAATTCTTCACAATGTTGCATGTAATGGTCTTAATCTAAAACTGGTGGACAGGATTATTTTTGGAGAAACCTCAGTATTTTGCTAGAAGGAAAATAAAAGTCTTTATAAAAAGAAAGAAAGAACAAATAGCTTTTTATTAAAGTAAAGCCCTGGGTTAATATATGTATCCAGAGAACTTACTGACTAAACAGATACTGCAGAGGACAATCTGAAAGGGTGACAACAATGGATTGGGTGTGTGATGTGAGTTTTTTTCCTTTTTCAAATACGGCCATAATTATAAAATATTCCAGACTACGTTGACACTCTAAATAATGAAACCCACATTTGATTTACATTTTCAAATTTAAAAACACTTTAACATTATTTTGAGAAACAGCACATGGTAAATAACACCATTTTTTATAAACTTGAGTAAGTAGTGACCTGTCACTTCATTTGGGCATAAAAATCTCTCTTACAGCCTAGAGGTATATATGCATCACATGATGTTTGTGAAATTAGTTCCAAATACTAGATTGTTTTTTTTTTTTACAACTGGTTCTATCCACAGGGTATATAACTAAATGTAAAATACAAAAATATTTAATTTGACCTACCACTCCTGAGTTTAACAAACACTGTCATGTAATGAAGATCCAAATCCAAAGACAATGGCAAAAGCCAGAACAAATAAATGAGGCCATGTATATCCAAAAATTAAAAGAAGGCATTTAACATGACTTGTAAGTTTAATGCTTTTATAAGTTTTTTATTGATTCAAAGAAAACCTCAAGTATAATAAGTTCTTGTAGAGGATCTGAGGTTTGTTGGCAGCACATGTTATCTGGGTACTCTTTGACACACTCAAGATATAAAATTGATGAGTGACTTTGTGGAGAGTAAGATACAAGGTGCTCCTGGAAGGTCTATTTTTCTAAAGGTTTCAGGCTATCTTCTGATTGATTTTTTGTGTGTGTGCCAATCCCTCATTGTATGATACTTGAAGGTATAAACAAATCTTTGAAAGGTTCATAAACTGAGAATTGTTCAAGGACCTTTCTAAGACTGAGCTTTGATTTCCAATAATTTGTTTACCTTCACCATCTATTCTGGAAGCATTGCATGTAGTTGAATTAAAAGTATATGTCCTCTTATTTTTTTAATATTTAATTTTGTTAAAATGTACATAAAATGTACCATCTTAGCCATTTTTAAGTGTATAGTTCAGTGGTATGAAGCACATTCACATTGCTCCAGAACACTTTTTATCCTACAATCAATCAATCTCCAGAATCCTTTTCATCCTCCAAGACTAAAATTCTGTACTCATTAAACAATAACTCTATATTCCCCTCATACCCTTGTCAGCGCCTATTCTACTTTGTTTTTAGGGATTTGACTATACTAGGTACCTCATATAAATGGAATCATACAGTATTTGTCTTTTTGTGACTGGCTCATTTCACTTAGCAAAATGTCATAAAAGTTCATTCATGTTATAGTGTGTGTCAGAATTTCCTTCCTTTTTAGGGCTGAATAGTAATATTTCATTGTATACATAAACCACATTTTGTTTATCCATTCATCTGTTGGTAGACACCTAGGTTGCTTCCACCTTTTGATTATTGTGAATAATGCTATTATTCACAGTAGGATGTGAACAAGAGTATATAAATCTCCTGGAGACCATATCATATATTTGTTTATTATACTTTAATTTCTGGGATACATGTGCAGAAGGTGCAGGTTTGTAACATAGGTATACATATGCCATGGTGGTTTGCTGCACCCGTCAACTCGTCATCTACATTAAGGTATTTCTCCTAATACGATCCCTCCCCTAGCCCCCCACCAACCGACAGGCCCTGGTGTGTGATGTTCCCCTCCCTGAGTCCATGTGTTCTCATTGTTCAACTTCCACTTATGAGTGAAAACATGCAGTGTTTGGTTTTCTGTTCTTGTGTTAGTTTGCTGACAATGATAGCTTCCAGCTTCATCCATGTCCCTGTAAAGGACATGAACTCATTTTTTTTTATGGCTGCATAGTATTCCATAGTGTATATGTGCCACATTTTCTTTATCCAGTCTATCATTGATTGACATTTGGGTTGGTTCCAAGTCTTTGCTATTGTGAACAGTGCCACAATAAGCATACATATGCATGTGTCTTTATAGTAGAATGATTTATACTCTTTTGGGTATATCCAGTAATGGGATTGCTGGGTCTAATGGTATTTCTGGTTCTAGATCCTTGAGGAATCACCACACTGTCTTCCATAATGGTTAAACTAATTTACACTCCCACCAACAGTGTAAAAGCATTCGATTTCTCCACATCCTCTCCAGCATCTGTTGTTTCCTGACTTTTTAATGATCGTCATTCTAACTGGCGTGAGATGGTATCTCATTGCGGTTTTGATTTGCATTTCTCTGATGAACAATGATGATGAACTTTTTTTAAGTTTGTTGGCCACATAAATGTCTTCTTTTGAGAAGTATCTCTTCATTTCCTTTGCCCACTTTTTGATGGGGTTTTTTTTTTTTTTTTTTTTTTTTCTTGTAAATTTGTTTGAGTTCTTTGTAGATTCTGGATATTAGCCCTTTGTCAGATGGATAGATTGCAAAAAATTTTTCCCATTCTGTAGGATGCCTGTTCACTCTGATAATAGTTAGTTTCTTCTGCTGTGCAGAAGCTCTTTAGTTTAAATAGATCCCATTTGCCAATTTTGGCTTTTGTTGCCATTGCTTTTGGTGTTTTACTCATGAAGTCCTTGCCCATGCCTATGTCCTGAATGGTATTGCCTAGGTTTTCTTCTAGGGTTTTTATGGTTTTAGGTCTTATGTTTAGGTATTTAATCCATCTTGAATTAATTTTTGTATAAGGTGTAAGGAAGTGGTCCAGTTTGTTTTCTGCATATGGCTAGCCAGTTTTCCCAACACCATTTATTAAATAGGGAATCCTTTCCCCATTGCTTGTTTTTGTCAGGTTTGTCACAGATCAGATGATTGTAGATGTGTGGTGTTATATCTGAGGCCTCTGTTCTGTTCCATTGGTCTATATATCTGTTTTGGTACCAGTGCCATGCTATTTTGGTTACTGTAGCCTTCTAGTATAGTTTGAAGTCAGGTAGTGTGATGCCTCCAGCTTTGTTCCTTTTGCTTAGAATTGTGTTGGTTATGCAGGCTCTATTTTGGTCCATATGAAATTTAAAGTAGTTTTTTCTAATTCTGTGAAGCAAGTCAATGGTAGCTTGATGGGATAGCATCGAATCTATAAATTACTTTGGGTAGTATGGCCATTTTCGTGATATTGATTCTTCCTATCCATGAGCATGGAATGTTTTTCCATTTATTTGTGTCCTCTCTTATTTCCTTGAGCAGTGGTTTGTAGTTCTCCTTGAAGGGGTCCTTCACATCCCTTGTCAGTTGTGTTCCTAGATATTTTATTCTCTTTGTAGCAATTGTGAATGGGAGTTCACTCGTGATTTGGCTCTCTATCTGAATAAATGACAATCTATCTGATTGTCAATTATTGGTGTATAGGAATGCTTGTGATTTTTGCACATTGATTTTGTATCGTGAGACTTTGCTGAAGTTGCATATCAGTTTAAGAGGATTTTTGGCTGAGATGGTGGGGTTTTCTAAATATACAATCATATCATCTGCAAACAGAGGCAATTTTACTCCCTCTCTTCCTGTTTGAATACCCTTTATTTCTTTATCTTGCCTGATTGCCCCGGACAGAAATTCCAATACTATGTTGAATAGGAGTGGTGAGAGAGGGCATCCTTGTCTTGTGCTAGTTCTCAAAGGGAATGCTTCCAGTTTTTGCCCATTCAGTATGATATGGGCTGTGATTTTTCATAAATAGCTCTTATTTTGAGATACATTCCATCAATACCTGGTATATTGAGAGTTTTTAGCATGCAAGGGTACTGAATTTTATCAAAGGCCTTTTCTGTATCTATTGAAATAATCATGTAGTTCTTGTCATTGGTTCTGTTTATGTGATGGATTATGTTTATTGATTTGCATATGTTGAGCCAGCCCTGCATCTCAGGGATGAAGCCAGCTTGATCGTGGTGGATAAGCTTTTTGATGTGCTGCTGGATTCAGTTTGCCAGTATTTTATTGAGGATTTTCGCATTGATGTTCATGAGGCATATTGGCCTGAATTTTTTTTTTTTTTTTTTTTTTTTTTGTCTCTGCCAGGTTTTGATATCAGGATGATGTTGGCCTCATAAAATGAGTTAGCGAGGAGTCCATCTTTTTCTATAGTTTGGAATAGTTTTAGAAGGAATGGTACCAGCTCCTTTTTGTACCACTGGTAGAATTCGGTTGTGAATCCATCTGGTCCTGAACTGTTTTTTTTGGTTGGTAGGCTATTACTGCCTCAATTTCAGAAATTGTTATTGGTCTATTTAGGGATTCTACTTCTTCCTGGTTTAGACTTTGGAGGGTTTAAGTGTCCAGGAGTTTATCCATTTCTTCTAGAATTTTTTGTTTGTTTTTTGTTTTTTTTGAGACGGAGTCTTGCTCTGTGCCCCAGGCTGGAGTGCAGTGGCACGATCTCGGCTCATTGCAAGCTCTGCCCCCCCGGGTTGACACCATTCTCCTGCCTCAGCCTGTTGAGTAGCTGGGACTACAGGCACCGGGAGACGGGGTTTCACCGTGTTAGCCAGGATGGTCTGGATCTCCTGACCTCATGATCCGCCCGCCTCGGCCCACCAAAGTGCTGGGATTACAGGCTTGAACCACCGCGCCTGGCCTCTTCTAGAATTTCTAGCTTATTTGCATAGAGGTGTTTGTAGTATTCTATGATGGTAGTTTGTGTTTCTATGGGATCAGTGGTGATGATATCCCCTTTATCACTTTTTATTGCACCTACTTGATTATTCTCTTTTCTTCATTAGTTTGGCTAGCAGTCTATCTATTTTGTTGGTCTTTTCAAAAATGCAGCTCCTGGATTAATTGATATTTTGAAGGGTGTTTCATGTCTCCTTATTCTTCAGTTCTGCTCTGATCTTAGTTATTTCTTGTCTTCTGCTAACTTTTGAATTTGTTTGCTCTTGCTTCTCTAGTTCTTTTAATTGTGACATTAGGGTGTTGATTTTGATCTTTCCTGCTTTCTCTGGCAGGCATTTAGTGCTATAAATTTCCCTCTAAACACTGCTTTAGCTGT
This sequence comes from Chlorocebus sabaeus, assembly GCF_047675955.1. NCBI lineage: Eukaryota > Metazoa > Chordata > Mammalia > Primates > Cercopithecidae > Chlorocebus > Chlorocebus sabaeus. The sequence goes on from NC_132911.1 coordinate 23,731,352, forward strand.
GTCCCAGAGATTCTGGTACATTGTGTCTTTGTTCTCATTAGTTTAAAAGAGCTTATTTATTTCTGCCTTAATTTTGTTATTAACTGAGTAGTCATTCAGGCGCAGGTTATTCAGTTTTCATGTATTTGTGTGGTTTTGAGTGAGTTTCTTAATCCTGAGTTCTAATCGGATTGCAATGTGGTCTGCGAGACTGTTATAATTTCCATTCTTTTGCATTTGCTGAGGAATGTTTTACTTGCAATTATATGGTCAATTTTAGAATAAGTGTGATGTGGTGCTGAGAAGAGTATATATTCTATTGATTTGGGGTGGAGAGTTCTGTAGATGTCTATTAGTTCTGCTTGGTGCACAGCTGAGTTCAAGTCCTGAATATCTTTGTTAATTTTCTGTCTCATTGATCTGTCTAAAGTTGACGGTGGGGTGTTAAAGTCTCCCATTATTGTGTGGGAGTTTGAGTCTCTTTGTAGATCTCTAAGAACTTGCTTTATGAATCTGGGTGCTCCTGTACTGGGTGCATATGTATTTAGAATAGTTAGCTCTTCTTGTTGCATTGATTCCTTTACCATTATGTAATGCCCTTCTTTGTCTCTCTTGATCTTTGTTTGTTTAAAGTCTGTTTTATCAGAGACTATGATTGCAACCCCTGCTTTTTTTGCTATTTGCTTGGTAGATCTTCCTCCATCCCTTTATTTTGAGCCTATGTGTGTCTTTGCACATGAGGTGGGTCTCCTGAATACAGCACTCTGATGGCTCTTGACTCTTTATCCAATTTGCCAGTCTGTGTCTTTTACTTGGGGCTTTTAGCCCATTTACATTTAAGGTTAATCTTGTTATGTATGAATTTGATCCTGTCATTACGATGCTAGCTGGTTATTTTGCCTTTTGATGCAGTTTCTTCATAGTGCCAATGGTCTTTACAATTTGGTATGTGTTTGCAGTAGCTTTTACCAGTTGTTCCTTTCCATATTTAGTGCTTCCTTCAGGAGCTCTTGTAAGGCAGGCCTGGTGGTGACAAAATCTCTCAGCATTTGCTTGTCTGTAAAGGATTTTATTTCTCCTTCACTTATGAAGCTTAGTTTGTCAGGTTATGAAATTCTGGGTTGAAAATTCTTCTCTTTAACAATGTTGAATATTGGCCCCCACTCTCTTCTGGCTTGTAGGACTTCTGCTGAGAGATCTGCTGTTAGTCTGATGGGCTTCTCTTTGTGGGTAACCCAAACTTTCTGGCCGCACTTAATATTTTTTCCCTTCATTTTAACCTTGGTGAATCTGACGATTATGTGTCTTGGGATTGCTCTTCTTGAGGAGTATTTTTGTGGTGTTCTCTGTATTTCCTGAATTTAAATGTTTCCCTGTCTTGCTAGGTTGGGGAAGTTCACCTGGATAATAACCTGAAGAGTGTTTTCCAGCTTGGTTCCATTCTCCCCATCACTTTCATGTACACCAAGCAAATGTAGGTTTGATCTTTTCACATAGTCCCGTATTTCTTGGAGGCTTTGCTCATTCCTTTTCATTCTTTTTTCTCTAATCTTGTCTACATGCCTTATTTCATTAAGTTGATCTTCAATCTCTGATATCTTTTCTTCTGCTTGATTGATTTGGCTATGGATACTTGTGTCTGCTTCACAAAGTTCTCGTGCTGTGTTTTTTTTTTTTCTTTTAGCTCCATCAGGTCATTTATGTTCTTCTCTGAACTGGTTATTCTAGTTAGCAATTCATCTAATAACCTTTTTTCAAAGTTCTTAGCTTCCTTGCGTTGGGTTAGAACATGCTCCTTTAGCTCGGAGGAGTTTGTTATTACCCACCTTCTGAAGCCTACTTCTGTCAGTTCGTCAAACCCATTCTCCGTCCAGTTTTGTTCCCTTGCTGGTGAGTTGTGATCCTTTGGAGAAGAGGCTTTCTGGGTTTTGGAATTTTCGCCTTCTTGTGCTGGTTTCTCCCCATCTTCGTGGACTTATTTACCAATGGTCTTTCATGTTGGTGACCTTCTGATGTGGTTTCTGAGTGGATGTCTTTTTTATTAATGTTGATGCTATTCCTTTCTGTTGTTAGTTTTCCTTCTAATAGGCCCCTCTGCTGCAGGTCTGCTGGAGGTTCACTACAGATCCTGTTTGCCTGAGTATCACCAGCAGAGGCCGCAGAATAGCAAAGATTGATGCCTGTTTCTTCCTCTAGAAGCTTTGTCCTAAGGGGCACCTGCCAGGTGCCCGCTGGAGCTCTCCTGTATGAGGTGTCTGTCTGCCCCTGCTGGGAGGTATCTCCCAGTCAGGAGACATGGAGGTCAGGGACCTACTTGAGGAGGCAGTCTGACCCTTAGCAGAGCTTGAACGCTGTGCTGGGAGATCCGCAACGCTCTTCAGAGCCAGCAGGCAGGGACGTTTAAGTTGGCTGAAGCTGGACCCAGAGCCACCCCTTCTCCCAGGTGCTCTGTCCCAGGGAAATGAGAGTTTTATCCATAAGACCCTGACTGGGGTTGCTACCATTTTCTTGGAGATGCCCTGAACAGAGAGCCAGTTCATATTTTAAATAAAAATTTTATTCCTAAATATTGGAGAAGAAACAACTTTTGAGACAGTCAGTCTAAAATATACACTTAATTCTTTCTTAATAAATTCTGAGTAGGTTATATAGATGAGCTATTCCCTGAATGATCAGTGTTATGACCTCGCTTGCTTGTGAGGACTTCCTGTGTGACTCACACAAACCATATTGACCTGATATTGACCTTTCCTTTGCATTTAATGCACGAACAAAAAAAGTTATAGGTGAAATTAAATGAGATCAGTTGAGACCCCTGATTTTTAAAGCAAAATCAAAACCTGTACTTGATTCTGCTTTGAGAATCATGGAATAATGGGAATGAACTTTGGAATGATCTTCAAATAGATTAGATATGTTACCAATGAAGTAAAATGTGTTCTTATTTCACCTTTTAAATTTTACCTTACTGACTTAACAGCACTCCTTCCATTATTATCATTTCAGTAATTCAGTCATGCATTCTGTTACATTCATATGAATCTTTATAGAGCTCCCACTGTTTCGGGCACTTTTCTAGGTGCTCAGCATATAGCTATAAACGATACAACAAGGTCCTAGCCTGTATAATTACTTATGTTAGATACTGACATAATAGATTATTGCTATTTACAATAAACAATAATTCATAAATAACAAATCGCTTGGTGGAAAGTGAGTAAGTCTTACAAAGGAAATAGGGTGGGCAATATTGTAGCTTGCATTTTATTGGCAGTGCAATAGAAAGTTCCTGGCTAGTTCTGAGAAGGAGAGTACCATGCTCTGATTTAAGCTTTTAAATGCCGTTCTGGCTTTTGAATGGAAAGGAGAATTTGGGGGCCCAAGAGTAAGGGCAGAATCCCAGGGACCAGTTAGGAAGCCTTGCATTAGTCTAGATTAGGAATAATAGTGAACTATCATGGGACTTCACCTTGTGATCATGTGAGTCAATTCTCCTTAATAAACTTCCTTTCATATATACATATATTCTATTAGTTCTGTCCCTCTAGAGAACCCTAATACAAGCATATTGATAGTAGTAGTGACAGTTACACATGCCAGTTAAATTTGGGGTGTCTGTTACTTGTGGCTCTCAAGTCCCACGATAGGTCATCGGTAAGCTGAGCAGCAGGGAAGCCAACAGTGGCTCAGTCCAAGTCCCAAAACCTCAAAAGTAGGGAAGCCAACAGTGCAGCCTTCAGTCTGTTGCCAAAGATCCAAGAGCCCCTGGAAAACTCCTGGTGTAAGTCCGGGAGTCCAAAAGCAGAAGAACTTGGAGTCTGATGTTCAAGGGCAGGAAGCATCCAGCACAGGAGAAAGATGAAGGCCGGAAGACTCAGCAAGTCTGCTCTTTCCACCTTCTCCTGCCTGTTCTTTTCTAGCTGCACTGGCAGCCAGTTGGATGGTGCCCACCCAGTTTGAGGGTGGCTCTGCCCCTCTCAGTCCACTGACCCAAATGTTAATCTCCTCTGGCCACACTGTCACAGACACACCCAGGAACAATACTTTGCATCTTTCAGTCCAATCAAGTTGACAGTGTTAACCATCACAATGCTTAAACGTGCTTTTGGCCATTTGTATGTGTTTTTGTTTTTTAATTCGCCTCCTGTCAGATTGCTTTATTTTTCTGGTTTAGTTTTTCCTTATCAACGTACAATAACTTTTAATATATTAAAAAAATTAAACATTTTGAGTGAGGTATAATGAGAAGCATTTATTTTTCAAATTTTAAAATTTGCCTTTAAAGTTTCTTTTTTTTTTTTTTTTTTTGAGACGGAGTCTTGCTCTGTAGCCCGGGCTGGACTGCAGTGGCCGGATCTCAGCTCACTGCAAGCTCCGCCTCCCGGGTTTATGCCATTCTCCTGCCTCAGCCTCCGGAGTAGCTGGGACTACAGGCGCCCGCCACCTCGCCCGGCTAGTTTTTTGTATTTTTAGTAGAGACGGGGTTTCACCGTGTTAGCCAGGATGGTCTCGATCTCCTGACCTCGTGATCCGCCCGTCTCGGCCTCCCAAAGTGCTGGGATTACAGGCTTGAGCCACCGCGCCCGGCCGCCTTTAAAGTTTCTTAATGATTTTATCATACAGCTATTTTAAATTTTTATATAGTCAAATATAAAAATACCATTTTGAATTCTTTTCAGTTTTTCCTGAAGGTGCAGGTGGGGAGGAAAGAGAGGAGCAAAAATAAATAAACAAACAAAATAACTGTTGAGTACTAGGCTTAACACCTGGTTGATGAAATAATCTGTACAACAAACCCTTAGGACACGAACTTACCTATATAAGAAGACTTCACACGTACCACTGAATCTAAAATGAAAGTTACATAAAAGAAACAATAACCCTGTCTACCTAGACTAAGTAAATTCATATGTGTTTCTTCTATCTTAAAATATTTGATTTATTATATTTATAGAAATATAAATGCACATTAAAAGTAAACAAAATTATCTTTAATCAAAGACAATAACCCATTACCTCGATATCTATAATTTCAGAGTTTGTAAACAATGTTATATTGTAGTCTGTTTTAACGTATTTTCGCCAAACACATATATTGCACATTTTTTATATCATCTCATACTTTTTTATTTTAATAACTTCAGTATTTGTCTTTATTTTACCTATTATATTCAGGTATGCTCTTTGTGTTGGACGTTTTCAATTTTCTTCTATTGCAAACAGTGTTGCTAATACACATTGGCAATGAAATCTTTATGGATGTTCATGACTATTTCTTTAGCATCTACTTCTAACGTAAGTCTGTATGTCAGCAGTACTTCTGTTTTAAAACCTTGAGCAGGGTGACAGAAGAGCAATTTTGTAGTCAGATCCCTGGTCCTGCTAACTGTGTCACCTGGGCATGTCACAAACACCCTCTGTGTGCCATTTTTCTTACTTCTATAGTGTCTACCATCTATAATAGTACCTACACCTCAAGACTGTTATGAGGATTAAGTGAACTAATGTACACAGTAGCTTAAAAGAGTGTCTTGGCATTCAGTGAGAAATTTATTTCTTATTATGTAGTGCTGAATTGTCCTAAATACGGTGTCTGTTCACAATTTTTAAAAATACATAAAAATTCCTATTTATACAGTCTTGTTATTTTATTTTTAAAATCCCATTTGGAAATTTAAAATGTTGTATTACTGTTTTAATTTGCATCTACTTAGCTTTCTAGCAAAAATGAACATTTTAAATCTATGTTAATTGCTGATATATATTTATCCATCTCTGAATTGCTTGCTTAGACATTTTCCAAAATTTCCATTGGGATATTTATTTGTCCCTTATTAAGATTTTAAAGATGTATTGATATTAACTCTTAAATGCTTCAAATATTATCTCCTGTCAGATGTTAATTTGTATATGTGTTTTCACCCAATATTTTTTAGGGGTAGAAACTGTGGTATAACACTCTTTTATAAAAATGCTTTAACACCAGCATGTTCACTAAATTGCTGGAAACTTGTAGACATTTTATGAGTTAAGTATACAGTTGACAGATTCAAGTTAATAAGGCAAAAGCTTGAATTTAGAATTAAATATTTTTTAATGAAAGAATATTTAGTAATATATTTTAAGTAGGATATGTGTATGAGAGAGAGAGATAAGAGAAAATTGAGTCTTCTTGGCAATTCTTGATAAGATTTAGACCATACCTAGTTGACTCTATAAACAGAGACTTCCAGGTGGCTGTCTGGAGTAGTTCTATGAAATAAGGTAGGCACTTCACCAAGGCTGCAGTTGTTTCAGTGTTAAGATCTGCAAGGGAAAGTAGAGTTCCTTCCCTGGGAAGACAAGACCCAATTTTCTTGGAGACACACAGGCAGCCAGATTAAAGTCTAACCTCTTTTCCATTGGTGTGCAGCAATTCAGCCGAGAGTGTGAAAATCTCTATTCCTCTCTACTATCTTTAGCTACAACTCCCTGCCATTTCATTACCACAGGAACAGTCTAGGAGGAAAAATTAAAACTTGCTTTGTTTCCTATCTTGTAAGCCTATATTTCCAGTGTAAAATCGCACTCATTTGAAGGACAAAATACCCTCTACATCCATCTTTGAAATTTAGAAAGCTAGTCTTTATTACAGTAAGGCAAAAGTAATCCCTAAAGCTGAAATTTTAGAAAGATTTACAAATATATTCATCTTAAAAATTAATGGTTCCATTATTTATATGTTTGTCTTCAGTTCATCTGCTGCATATTTGGGCTGATGGCAAAATAAGATTCTTAACTTACTTTCAAATGATTAGTCAGTCTTTCCAGTTCCATTAATTTGAAACACACTAATTCAGCATGCCTTCAGAATATAATATTGAAATGCATATATAAAATGAACTTTATATACTAGTACACCAGTACACATACTGTTTTTATCATCATGAATTTGTTGTATGTTTTACTGTCTGGGAGGCTAGTAAATACCCTCTTTCTGACTCTTGTCCTTTAACACTTTATTAGCTGACTTTTCTATTCTTCCCCAAAAGAAATGTTGAACTTCTTAAGAGAAAAAGGAGAAAAAAATTACAACTGTTCCAGCGGGATTTTTTCTCCTAATTTTGGAAAAATAATCTATATAAATGTGTTGAGGATAGCTGTTTATGGCATTTTCCCATCTGAGATTATTATACACATATATCATTAAGATGTTATTTTATGTCCCTGAAAAGAATGTAATAATACTCTGTATATTTTGATAATATATGGATATACAAAGACTATGCATCATTGGATATTAATATTTTAAAATTTGAATAATCAATGAGATATGGTCTTTCTCATATGTTCTACCAGAGAGTTACTGATAAATAGCAAGAGTACTAGTTGTCACACATGTATTTTTCATCTGGATATATGAGCACATTACCTTGGTTTAAATAGTACATTATTCTCTTTAAATTTCTAGATAGATATATATCATCTGCAGACAGGTGATGTTCCTCTTTCCTTTTCTGATAGCAATTACTTGTTTTCTTTAGAACTCACTCACCTAGCATGAACTTACAAGATACTGTTAAGTAGCTGCAGTGAAAATTAATTTACCTTAAAGTTTTGCTGTAGTGTAAGACTTTTTATCATGTTAAAGAAAAATAATCTTCTTTAACAGTCAGGAATGGGAGTTCATTCTTATCAAATTTTAATTAAAAATGATTATTCAGTCCAGGGACAGTGTCTCACACGTGTAATCCCAGCCCTTTAAGAGGCTGACATGGGCAGATTGCTTGAGCCCAGAAGTTCTAGACCAGCCTGGGCAACATAGCGAGATCCTGTCTCTACAAAAAGTATTAAAACTAGCCAAGCATGGTGGTGTACATAGTCCCAGCTACTTGCGAGACTGAGGCAGGAGAATCACCTGAGCCCAGAAGTTGAGGCTGCAGTGAGCCATGATCACACCACTGCACTCCGACCTGGGTGACAGAGTGAAACCCTGCCTCAAATAAAAAAAAAAAAAAAGATTATTCAGTACTTTCTATGACCTGTATCCTAAGAACTCTACCTGCGTGATTCTACTGCATCCTCACCTCTATAAATCAGATACTCTTATAACCCCAGTTATACAAATTAGGATATTATAAAGAATTTTAAAAAGAAACTTTTCAAGTACTATGTTTGAAAGTGGTTACTGAGTTTCAGAATTCTACTCTTAATATCCTATGCTCTTTCTTTTTGGGACATTTATAAACACAATTGTATTATTTATCTCCTTTGATGTATCACTGTATGAATTATAGTAACTAACATATCTATTAAAATTTTTTCTTTGAATTCCCAAAACTGGCCATGCTAGTTGCTATCTACATAGTATTGGACTTACATTGAGAGCACTTCCAGATAGTAAGCGAGTCCCAAAATTCTGTCTTCATTTGGCTTCTGAAACCAAACACTTCCAGGTTTTCTTTCTTGCTCACACACTAACTCTTTCAATTTTCTTTTCTGGGTCATTTTTGTCCTCCTTGTGTCCACATGTTAAATATTCCTAATGCTCAGGGCTTATATTCTTATTTTCTCAAATTATACCCTCTTTGTAGATCATCTTTTCTGGTCTTATGGCTTTAAATGTCACCTGCATGCTAATGATATTTACATGTTTCCAATTTCAGTTTATCCACTGAGCTCCAGGATTGTTTATTTAACCAACTTCTTGATTTCTTCATTTGGATTATCTAAGAGAAATTCAAAACTGGCATAGTCAAAATAAAACTTTAGATAAGTATATATTTTAGTGATTAAAAAGAAGAAAACATGTTTTATATCTACATTATTTTTACCATTTCAAACACTCTTCCACGTATCTGTCTAGTATCATATGCCTTCTTCCTGAATAATTTTCTTTAACATTTTGTGTAGCTCAGACATTTTGGCAAGTAATCCTTTAAGATTTTGCTTGTCTGAAAATATTTTATATTTTATCTTCATTTTCGAAGGATACCTTTGCTGGGTATAGAATTCTACATTGCCATTTTTTTCCATTACTTTAAAAAATGTCACTGCAGTATCCTCTGAATTAAATGATTTCTGCTGCTGTTCTTATCTTTGTTTTCTGTATGCAATGTGTTTTGTTTTTTTCCTGACTTAAACAGATTTTTTTATTTTTCTTTGATAGCTTTACTATATGTTTGTCTCTTTGGTATTTATCCTGTTTGGCTTTCTCTGAGCTTTTTGGATCTATGGTTTGATATCTTTTATTATTTTTGAAAAACTCTTCGTCATTGTCTCTTCAAATATTTCTTCTGCTTCATTTTTCTCTCCTAGTATTTTAATTACATGTTAATGAGATAAGGAAATATTATCCAATATTGGGTGGACTCTTGTTTTATGATTTTTTTTCTTTTTATGGTTCAACTTGAATATATTAAAATTTATACTGACATATTTTTAGTTCACTGATTATTTTACAGCTTGTGGTAAATCTACTGGTGAACCCATCAAAAGAATGCTTTATCTCTGATATTGTGTGTAATGATATGTATGTGTATTTAGAAAATGTCAAATGAAAATATTATAATTTTTCTGCTAAAGTTTCCCACATGTTTATTCATTTTTTCCATGTTTCCTGCTAAGGGTTTTGGCATATTAGTCACAGTTATTTCAAATTCCAGACTCTGTCACTGTTAATCCCAGTGCCTAAATTATCTCCGAATCTAGTTATATTGTCTGCTTTAGCTCTTGACTCAATTGTTTTTCCTTACTCTATTTTGTGTCTCAGGATTTTTGATTGAATTCTGAACATGATGTAGTAAAGACTGAGATAAACTGTACTCATGGCTGGAAACAGGCATGTGAGGCTGTTGTGGAGGATTGACTTATTCTAGTTAGGAGTTATCTTTGGGTTTTGTTGTTGCTGTCATTACCTCTAGTAAACCACAGGTTTCAGAGTTCTCTAACAGTGGGCTGCTGTTATCTTGTGGTAAGAGTGGGGAATGGGATACCAAAAGGTTTCTATGAATTCCAGAAATCATGGATAGCACCAACCCCATACCATACAAATTAACACTATACCATATTTTTTCCTATACACAGCATACCTATGATAAATTTAATTTATAAGCTAGGCATAAGAGATTAACAACAATAATAAAAGAAAAATTATAACAATATACTGTAATTAAAGTTATATGAATGTGGTCTCTCTCTCAAAATATCTTCTTATATTTTACTCTCCTATTTTCAAACCATAGTTGACTGTGGGTGACGGAAACTGTGGAAGGTGAAATCATGTATAAGGGGGCACTATTGCTGTTCTTTTCCACCTTTTCTTCAGTTTTTAACCATCCTGCCATGACTCAACCAGAGAGAGGGCTCTTCTGAAGCTCTTTAACCATCCTGCCATGACTCAACCAGAGAGAGGGCTCTTCTGAAGCTCTTTCCCTCTCCCAAATGTAGACCGCTCTTGTTACTCAGTACTAGGTTCATGGTAGGGGAAGCAAAGTCCTCTGCTACCCTGCTCCAGTTTCAGGCTTAGCCTCACTCAGTGCATATCAGTCTTATATTTACAGCTATCTAGTTTCCTACCCTTCCTCTCCATTGCAGAAATTATCTGTTTTTATCTGTAGTCAATTTTGGGCAAGAGAGAGTTTACTGCCCTTCTGCTAGTGATAGCAGACTTCTGCTTAACATTGGTGTACAATCCTAAATCAGAGGAGATGTCCCACCCTTCTTCCAGAGGTAGAATAATATTTTTTGATGTATTTCTTCAAGTGTCTTTCTCTGGAAACAGCAATGTGTTCTATGGTTAGAAAAGCTTCCTGATTCTCCCCAAGAGGGAGACAGATTTTTTTCTATTCATTTCTCAGAATCAGTCATTCTTTGCCTGTGCTCTGAGTCAAAAATGTTTGCTGCTCTCTTCCAGTAGCTTATGTGTTTGCTTCTGATGAGAGTGTTATGTGAATAGTCCAAAGACCTCTTCTGTCTATTGGTTGTAGATTGTTTATTTCTTCAAGGCTCATCATGATAATAGTATCATTAGTCCAGAGGCAAACTCAAATTTTTACACATCCAATTGCTCAAAAATGTAGTCCAAATAAGCATATTTTTAGTGAGTTAGAGTCTGCCTGCTTTGCATATCCCAGAAAATTTCATTCAACATCTACTAGCCTTAGATAAGACCAATTCTGTAGTTATAAAAGACTCCAAACCACTGCTGTCCTTTGAAAATCTTGGTCCTAGAGACTCCTCATGTTGCTGCTTTGTGACCTCATGTAGACACACAATCCCTCACCAGTTATCCTGTCTTACCCTTGCCCTATCTTCCTTCTGGATGGTAGTCCTGTGCCATTGTCACTGGAAGGTCTCATGCTGTAATATGCGCCCCTCCTGCCCCACCACACATACACATGAAAACCTGTCAAGGTACCACCCTAATAAAGCTCATTGTTTGTTAATGCTCCCTGGCTATTATATATATATATATATATATATATATATATATATATATATATATATCTCAGTCCTGAAGTCCCTGAACTCACTTCAAGCGGCAATGAAGATGAGGTGATTTTGGTTATGATCAAGGAATTCATATGTGGGTCTACCCAGTTAGTGAAACAATCATTGGTTGTATTGGTTCTGGACAGCCTTAAGTGATTGGGACTCAAACATTGGAAAGCCCATACATTAGTCTGGTATGACATTGCTGTATTGTACTCTTAATATTTTACATATACCCCCATACCTTATTAGCCTGGCCAAGCAGGAGTACCAATATCTGAGTGAACCCCAACATTAGAATTGATTTTTGGAGTCAGAGGCCCAAGAAAAGTGGTTAGTGCACCTGTCTGGGTCCCCCACTAGGAAGGTGCCAGATGTTGTAAGACCTGCAGCCCTGAATAGAAAAGAGGGAGGAGTACACATCTCTAGACGAAGGGCGGCCTATCTGTGACCCTGTAACAGGCTACAGTGGCAACAGCTCCTTGTAGTCAGTGATTTGGGGTATGTTGAAATAAAAGAATATCCTTATTCCTGGGGACTGCTACAGCAGGTAAATGAGCCAGTGAGGCAGAGACATCAGGCTGAGGCCAGGCTCCTGAGCCCAGCTGGAGGAGTAGCCTTTGTAAACAGCTAGCATACCTCCATGATACTCAGTTATGCTGTGTGATGTTGTCATTATGGTTTCTCCTTGGAGGGATATTGAGATCCCAAACCTTGGGTCGAACTAGCCTAAGTGTTACTTCAAGTGAGTAAAAGCAAGGCAATCTACATCTTTGTTCTTTCCAGAACTTTAAAGAAGCCACTGCCCTGGTGAGGAGATGCTCTAAACTACAACTCATGTGCTGATCTTTGTTCATGGCAGCTTCTTACCAGGAGGCCACACAGAGAGTGAGGAGGGACCTGAAGTCCTGGGGGAGATCATATGAAGAGAGGAACCTGGGCAGGAGGACTTGTGCTCTCTAGCACAGTGTCACCAGGACTGGGACTGAAATAATTTACCCTCTACTTGCCAGTGACCACCCGCTAAGTAATGAAGACAGAAAAATCAGGAGAGGGCCAAGAAGGAGGAGCAGGTTATCACTTGGATGAGGAAACATGGCCTTTCTCTTACACTGAGACCCAGTTTCTCTTTAAGGAGCTAGCCTGGGAAACAAATGAAAAGGGGTAGCCTGGCCACATAGAATGTATTTGGTAGGGGAGTAAGCTCTACCTAACAGGAGCTAAATGTAAACCATTGGCTGCCATAGTTTTAGATGCAAAAATAGTATTCCTTTTAAAGGATCCTGTAAAATTAGTGCAGAAGGTAGGAATGACCCACATAGGAAGCTCTGGTCTTCATCCACAGATGCCTTGCTGCTGTGGATTTTCATGACTTGGGCAGGTACTCAGCCTACCTGAAACCTTGTAACAGCCCGGGCAGAGTGTCAATGGAAAATTTTAGCTGAAGCCCAAAATCCTCTCCATCAATTGGGGATATTAGAATGGGCTTATCAGTCAACAGATGACATGTAGTATGATGACTTGGCAAGTCTGGTTGAGTCTGAAATAGGTCGAGTCTATCCAGCTGTTTCTCAGAGGGGTCCTGAAAAATTTAAGTTGTCCTTACTGGCAATGATTGCTAATGCTAAAATAATTTGAGACACCATACAAACCCTGGATTTAAAAGAAGCTCAGATAGCCATGTCTCAGGATAACCCACAAAAATCAAATAGCCCAAGGACCAGAATTCATGGCCAAATCTCATGCCTGGATTACTTACTGGCAGAAGAAGCAGGTGTACTTGCTAATACATCTTTCTGTAGGTAACACTCACCAAGTTTTACAAGTAGCCAGGAACAGGTACCAAAGGGGCCGTGATGATACTCTGTTCACTAAACAATTAAATGAATCAAAGTCTTTTCCTCTTCTAATCTATTCTCCAGACTTTCTTCCACTAAATGGGCATAATATCCAAAAACAGAATTTGAAACTGTAGCTTGTGCCCTTATAGGACTCTGGGTCATTAGAATGCTTTAGCACTCACTGGCTCCGAACTCAGGCTTTATGAGGTCATATACAACTTGGATTGTGAAACAACATGGGGCAAAGAGATGGGTTGCTATATACATGAGCCAAAAATAGCCCTGTGTTGTTTACTTCTTCACACCAGGCTGGGACCACTGAGCTCAAAAACCTGTCAGAGCTAAATTCAAATTTGTATATATCCAGTTGCTTTAAATATATCCCAAATGAGCATATTTTTAGCTATTTGTGAACCTGCCTTTGCATATTCCATAAAACAGCATCCAACATCTGCTAGCCATGGGTTACAAAAACCGTAGGATTTTAAAATACCCCAAGCTCTAGAATTCTCTGGCCTAGAGACTGGCCATCATGCTGGACACTTAAATTCCCTTTCCAATACCTCTCTCCTGAGAGCTCTCTTGTCCTCTTGCACCTGTGTGTAGTCCACCCCACCCCCATTGTCTTTGGAAGATCTCTTTCAGAAAGGGAATTTTTCCTCCTCAGGCCAACTTATCAAAGTACCCTCTAACCCCCAACAGAGCTCCTGTGTGTTACTACTGCTTGGTGGTCCTATCTTTCCTGTTGATCAGCCTGCAAATCCCTGAATTCACTACAGGAAAGAAAAGTCTGGGGAAGTAGACAGGGCTTTTTACTCTCTCTTCCCTATCCCAAAGCCTGTCTGCTAAGACCCAAAAGTGGTAGAGATTCCCAAAATAAATTGTGAGACAGATAGATTATGGGGACACCTTGGGAATGACCAAGTTTCCATCCACTTTAAGTAAATGATGAGAGATAAAATGAAGCTGCATTTTATTACATACCATGAACTGGGCTTAAGTTCAATGGCTAGCTTATATTCACAGTATCTCCTGAGTTTGATCACATTCTACTTCCTCTGCTATCTCTCTAGATTAAAGCACTGTGATCTTTTCCTTGGACAATTACAACAGTCTTCCTGGTATTCCTATGAAAAGATCCTGTAAAATTTGTGTCCTTGCAACTCAGATACCCTACTCCCGTGATGTCTGATGTCTATTCTCTATGTGACAGTTTTTAAAAATATAAGTCAAATTATTTCACTTGACTGCCAAATCTCCCCCAAAGGTTTCTCATTATACTTGGTAAAAGTTTCAGAGTCTTTACCATTTGTTCTCCCACTTTATCTCCTATCACTTTCTCCTTTGTTCTGTCTTCTGGTATTATGTTCCTCCTTGGTTCTCTTAAACATATCTTCCATGTTCTTGTCTTAGGCATTTGCATTGGCTGTTCTCTCTGCTGGAAATGCTCTTTCCTACTTATTTCTGTGGCCTTCCCCAGGACCTTATCGAGAATAACCTTCCTCCTGTCCATTTCTTACCCTGTTTGCTTTGTCTTCATAGCATTTTAGACATCCAGCGTGCCTTTGTTTCTTTCCTATCATCTCCCACTGGAATATAAGCATTGGAAGGATGGGAACAGCATCTTGGTTTTATTCACTGTCTCTCAAAACCGTGATACTTGGCAGGTCCTCTGAACATATCTTTGGACTTAATGGGCCAGTGCTTAAAACCCATATTTAGCAAAAGGCAAATATTACTTTCAGAGAAGAAACTTTATGATATGAGAATTAGAATATCAACGAATTAACTATTGTTACAATTTTTAAATTGTAATTGAATAGTCAAATTTTATAAGTTTGGCACTGAAATGCAAGAATGTTAATTTCCCAGTACCTTAATCTACAAGCTTGCTTCTGGTACTGTACTGAATGTCTGCCTTACTAAATACATGCTTACTTGCAACTGAAACTGTTGAATGACCAAGATCATTTTTTACTCCTGCCGCTGACAGTGTCCAACTGGTAGTGATGCTATCACCCCCATCTCCTGACATAACCCTGAACTTGATTTGTATTATATAATGTAATTTCTTTGAAGCAACCTTATAAAGTTTGATACAGTATTTGAAAAAAGGATGTTTTCTGAGTATTTTCAGATTTCAGGCTTAGAATTATTGCCCTCACTTATATATTTCATGTCTAATATTGTTTTGCATTCACTTGGTGTTTCACATAATCACTGTGGGGAAAATGCCCTTAAACTACAGACCCAGAAATGCAGAAATGAAAGCAATGTAATTAGTTTTCAAGATAACAAAATTGCCTTTGATTTATTGTCTGTAGCTCAGTTTCCATTAAATGAGTATTAATTTTAGCATTTTACCTGAGTGGAATAATAGAAGGATGTTTGCGGCAGATAAAAGTTTTGAAATTCTTCTGCTTGATTACATCTTCAGCAGTGCCCGTCACACTCACTTCATTTTCTGTAAGAAACTATTGATGAAGTAGGTCATACTCGTTGGTTATGGCTTGCCTGTAAATAAATTATTAAATATTTATTTCAGCAAGTCTGTCTTTTTGACCTGTAATTGCAATTTTACCACATTTGAATATCTTGCATAAGTATTTGATAAGGCAGTACTCAAATCTCTTATATATTATGTAGTTTGTCTTCAGCTAGAAAAAAAATGCAAAATTTCCAGTACATTCCTGATAAGGCAATGGATTTTTTTTTTTTTTTTACATTATCTTGTACTACAATTTCTTTCTGAATACACAATTAATTGGTGTTAACAAAACAATGTATGCTTTTGGCTTCTTAATTACTTAAAGCTTAGACCACATCTGTGCCATTTTCAACATCAGTTGCATAACATTGTTTTTTAGAAATTATTTTCTATGTTATAGGTATTTCTTCAATGAAATTCACTGTTTTAGTTTATGTTGGATACAAAATTCTCTGAGCAAGCAAAGCAGAGGTATAGTAGAAGTCATTATTATTCCACTGAGCTGTCAAACCTTTAATATTTTCTTCTAGAGTCAGAACTATAAGACAAATATTAAAATACTTTTGTAATAATTGTTTTGAGATTTACTTAGTGAAAAATAATGGTGCTTGGGATACCTTTGTTTCTAATTTTTTTTCTTCTTCAGACTATAGTGTTTATTGCTTTGAATCAAAGTAATTTAGTGTGACTATTTTGTATATGATTTTGGAAATTTTTCCTTTCGTGGAAATGTGGCTTTTAATACATCCTTATAGATATGAAAATTCATGAGTAGGATGCTTTTAAAAAAGCTTGAGTATAGGTGGAATTAAGTATCTAAAAAATATTAAGGATTATTTTATATATACTATTAGGAATGCCAGGCTATAATTACTCTATAAATTATTTTCTTTTTACAATTTCTATTATATAGATTTTTAAATATTGTTTTGTATTAAACTATGTTTTCCATATAGATAGTTCTGCATAATCTAGTATTCTCAAATTAACTATAAATATATTACTCTGTTCAACTACTTGAAAGTTTTTAATATGTTTTTATATGTAAAGTTAACAGCTTTCAGGCATTAATTATAGAACCATTTTTCTTGCAATAATACTAGATATATTTATATTTCATCCAACTGATAGAATTTTAAAATATAACATATAAAAGGGTTTCATTCCAAGTAATAGCTAGAATATTTACCTTCATTTGATTATGAATATTTAGATATTAATAAATTCAATGGTATACGTATTCATATTACTGAAGCTGTTATATTGATTGGATATAATTATATCAATGGATTATGGATCATGTACAAATTTGTAGATGCCAGTAATAACTCTGGAGTAGAGCTTGAGCCTCCAAAGAAGCCACATAGCAGCCTTTGGCAGGATTCCACCACTGAAGGTGGACTCCAGTACACCAATAACCAAGTGTTGAACTAAGAATAAAAGAATGGGCACACATTTCTCTTACCTACAATTCACACCAGGAGAAAGGTGACGTGACATTATCTCAGCATACATACTGGGAATGAATATGTTTGGGAAAAGCATCTGTTCATTCTGCAAAACTTTACATGCATCTTCTCCATGTCAGGCATGTTCTGTTAGGCAGTGGGCATGCAGCCCTACAGAAAAGAGACTAAGACCCTATTCCAGTGGAGTAGACAGACAATATACAGATAACCAATCAGTGTTTTACCAGTCAGTTTCTATGAAGACAAATAATACAGTTCAAGGAAACAAAGTGACTGCAGCTTTGATATTAGACAGGGGTCAGGGATGATCTCTCTGGGATTTTCTGATAGTTGACTAAAGATCTAAATAAAGTAAGGACATGAATTTGTGAATATCTGGAGGAAGAGTTTTCTAAGCAGAGAACAGCATGTACAGAAGCCTATGGTGTGAACATGCTTAGTGTACTTAAATAACTGAAAAGAAGCATATTTGAATAACTGAAAATGGTTGTAGTATATTACAATTTTCAGTTACAAGGCCTTTTACAATGTGTCAACCCCAGAAACTCATTTTTAACAACAATGAGAACTACAAAACAAAATGCTTAAATAACTATTTTTAAGAAGCAGCACTTTCCATGCTCATGGATAGGAAGAATCCATATTGTGAAAATGGTCATACTGCCCAAAGTAATTTATAGATTCTATGCCATCCCCATTAAGCTACCAATGACTTTCTTCACCGAATTGGAAAAAACTACTTTAAAGTTCATATGGAACCAAAAAAAGAGCCCGCATTGCCAAGACAATCCTAAGCCAAAAGAATAAAGCTGGAGGCATCATGCTACCTGACTTCAAACTATACTACAAGGCTACAGTAACCAAAACAGCATGGTACTGGTATCAAAACAGAGATATAGACCAATGGAACAGAACAGAGCCCTCAGAAATAATACCACACATCTACAACCATCTGATCTTTGACAAACCTGACAAAAACACAACAAATGAGGAAAGGATTCCCTATTTTATAAATGGTGCTGGGAAATCTGGCTAGCCATAAGTAGAAAGCTGAAACTGGATCTCTTCCTTACACCTTATACAAAAATTAATTCAAGATGGATTAGAGACTTAAATGTTAGACCTAAAGCCATAAAAACCCTAGAAGAAAACCTAGGCAATACCATTCAGGACATAGGCATGGGCAAAGAACTCATGACTAAAACAAACACCAAAAGCAATGGCAACAAAAGCCAACATTGACAAATGGGATCTAATTAAACTAAAGAGCTCAAGCACAGCAGAAGAAACTACCATCAGAGTGAATAGGCAACCTACAGAATGGGGGGAAATTTTTTGCTATCTACTCATCTGACAAAGGGCTAATATCCAGAACCTACAAAGAACTCAAACAAATTTACAAGAAAAACCCCACCAAAAAGTGAGCAAAGGATATGAACAGATACTTCTCAAAAGAAGACATTTATGCAGCCAACAGACACATGAAAAAATGCTCATCACTGGCCATCAGAGAAATGCAAATCAAAACCACAATGAGATACCATCTCATACCAGTTAGAATGGTGATCATTAAAATGTCAGGAAACAACAGCTGCTGGAGAGGATGTAGAAAAACAGGAACACTTTTACACTGTTGGTGGGAGTGTAAACTAGTTCAACCACTGTGAAAGACAGTGTGGCAATTCCTCAAGGATCTAGAACCAGAAATACCATTTGACCCAGCCATCCCATTACTGGGGATATACCCAAAGGATTACAAGTCATGCTGCTATAAAGACACATGCACACGTATGTTTATTGCGGCACTATTCACAATAGCAAAGACTTGGAATTAACCCAAATGTCCATCAATGACAGACTGGATTAAGAAAATGTGGCACATATACACCATGGAATACTATGCAGCCATAAAAAAGGATGAGTTCATGTACTTTGTAGGGACATGGATGCAGCTTGAAACCATCATTCTCAGCAAACTATCGCAAGAACAGAAAACCAAACGCCTCATGTTCTCACTCATAGGTGGGAAGTGAACAATGAGAACACTTGGACACAGGAAGGGGAACATCACACACTGGGGCCTGTTATGGGGTGGGGGGAGGGGGGAAGGATAGCAGTAGGAGATATACTTAACATAAATGATGAGTTAACGGGTGCAGCACACCAACATGACACACGTATACATATGTAACCTGCACGTTGTCCACATGTACCCTGAAACATAAAGTAAATATATATATATATATATAGAAGCAGCATTGTATAGTATATATAGCTATATAGCAGCAGTTTTCATAGTTTATAGCTATAAAGTTAAGTCTGTCGGGGTGCCATAGAGGCAAGAAACTGTGTTTTGATATCAAACCAACTGTGCTGATGGAAGGACTAATGAGTGACACTTTGAAGTAAAAATTGGAGGTGTGGTGTGAGATTGTGGCATTTAAAAATTACAGTAGGGTCAAATTGTACCTAAGTGTTAGTTTCTTTGTCCCAATCTGTTGCTTACTTTGTTGTAGTTCTATATTTTAATAAAATTACATATATTCATTAAGCCAATATATATCAATGTTTTATATGTTTAATCACCTAATATTCAAGTGTGGCATTTAGAGCCTTGTGAGCAAATTACCTACTACTTACTTGTATCACATGTTCAAATGCAAAATAAAATAAAATGAATATAGTTTTAAAAAAGCAGAAAGGCCACTCTGTAAATCTATCAGTCTAAAACAGTAATGCTACTGTCACTGAGAAGATCTCAAACATCTGACCTTTTTATGAGTTATCTCCCTCAGTAAAACAATTACTCTAGCTATATTCTTAACCCAGATCAGAGTAACTGTTTTTATAAGGTCCTCATTCTTCTGTCTTTTCTGCCTTTGTCTGGTTTACAACATGGATGTACCAAACTGTTTGAAAGGAAAAGAGGGATTAAAATACTGTTGAAAGACTTCTGGTTTCTGGGCCATCAGAGAAGGAGCTTAGAAGCTGCCACTCTATCCCAACAATAAGTAAAAAGGTGAAAAAGTAGTAACTCTTCTTATATTTATCAGAGCACTGAGGTCACAAGGCAAACTTGCTGCCCTGAGAAATGGAAAGACAGATAAGCATACCCAGAGAATCACAGCTTACTTGAGCAGACATCCACTTGCAGGACCCACCCCAGAACCAACGCTGCCATGGGAAAATCTCAACTATAGTTGACAAACTGCTGGAGGTGCAGTGTGGACAAGTCTGAGAACTTCCAGGGAGTTTTTCCTGAAAACTTCCAGGGAGATCCAATTGTAAGGGGTCCCACACTGAGTTTTACTTCCAGGAGCTCTGCTAGCTTCCCACAGTGAAGACTGTTGAAAATTCCCTAAGGCTTCCAGCAGGGGTCTGGGGGAAGAAGCCATTCCTGAAATGCAGAACACTCCGCTCTCTGTCACTAGGCCTGCCTTCAAGAAAAACTAACCCACTGGGGTTTTATTAGAGTATAATTTACCTGGGGAAGGAAAATGCCTAACTTCTCTACCCTTCCTTGACCACCTAAGAAGGTGGGGATGGGGGGTTGAAATCCCAAACAAACTGAAAAGCATTAGTGAAGTTTCTGGTCCAAGGCACAGGCTTACTAAAAGACTGAGACCTAATCATAGGAGTATAAAATGGTTCCCCTCCCCTACATAGTACATCATACTACTAAAAGCTTATTTATCACTGTTCTGTTTAGCTAATGCATCATGTCTTCTATCAACAAGAAATTACAAGGCACAACAAAAAAAAAAAAAAAAAAAAAAGAAACAGCTTAAACAGAGCAAACATCAGAACCAGATATGGCAAGGATTAATATGCTAATGTCTCTAATGAAAAAAGTAGACAACATGTAAGATGAGATGGGTAATGTAAGCAGAGTGATAGATATTCTAAGAAAGAGTCAAAAAGAAATGTTAAGAATCAAAACATTATAATAGAATGAAAAATGGCTTCGATGAACTCACTAGTAGATTGGGCATGGCTGAGGAAAGAAACTCTTAGCTTGAGGATATGTCAATAAAAACCTTCAAAATTGAAAAGCAAAGAGAAAACCGGAACAAAATTCCAAGAACAGTGGAATAACTACGAAATACTCAAAATGGGAATACCAGGGGAGCATAAAGAGGAAAAGAAACAGAAGCACTATTTGAAGCAAAAATGACTGAGAATTTCCACAAATTAATGTCATACAACAAACCACAGACCTGGGAAGTTCAGAAAGCACCAACCAGGATAAATGCTCACCAAAACTTTGCACAGAGGCACGTTTGCAGGCATGCTGTGTTTGAAAGTAGACTTGGATTATCTAGTGAAATGTAACCACTCAGGCAAACCCTGAAATAAATTATAAAAAGTAGTATAATATGCTAAGGAAGGAGAAAAAATAAAATCATGTAGAATAATATAGATCTTATGATACTGATAATCACTTTGAATGTCAATAGCCTAAAAGCACCAATTAAAAGATGAAGATTGTCAGAGTGGATAAGAAGAAAAGAGACCCAATTATATGTTGTTCATAAGAAATCTATTTTAAATAAGACACATATAGGTGAAAAACAAAAGGATGGAGAAAGTTATAGCATGCTAATTAAAAGAAAATTGGAGTTAGCTATATAAATTTCAAAGAGAACAGACTTCAGAGCAAGGACTGTTATCAGGGATAGGGAAAGGCATTATAAAACAATACTGCAGTCAATTTTCCAGGAAGACATAACCATTTTTACTGCTTATGTGCCTAAAAGCAGAATATCAAAATATGTGAGGCAAAAATTAATAGAACTGTGAGGAGAAATAAATTAATTCATGATTATGATTGGAGACTCAACACACTTTTATTCAAAATGTACAAATCCAGCAAGCAGAAAATCAGAACATAGCTGAATTCAATGACTCCATCAATCAACTGGATATATTTGACATCTACTGAATATAACTGATATTAACTGTATATAATTCACAAACCACTTTTTTCAACAACAACAACAACACATCAATCTTCTAATGCTCACATAAAACTTTTACCAAGATAAGCATTTGGGGCCATAAAACACACGTTAGCAAATTTAAAAGAGTAGAAATTAGAGAGTGTATGCTGAGACCACAATAGAATTATACAAGAAATGAATAACAGAAAGATAGCTTAAAAAATTCCCAAATACTGAGAGATTAAACAACACATGGATCAGAAAAGAAATCTCAAGAGAGTTTTGAAAAGATTTTGAGCTAAATGATAATGAAAATACCTTCAAGGGGATATAGCAAAAGTAGTTTGTACAGAAAAATTTGTAGAATGGAATGTATATATTAGAAAATAAGAAATAGCTAAAATCAATAAGCTTCCATTTTAGAAAACTTGAAAAATAAGAGCAAGTTAAATCCAAAGTAAGAGAAGAAAAGAAATAACAATTAGAGCAGAAATAAATGAAATGGAACAGAGGAAATCAGTAGGCAAATTAATGTAACCAAAAGCCAGCTCTTTGAAAAGATCAGTAAGATTGATAAGCTTTTATCTGCCTAAGAAACAAGGAGAGAGGACACAAATTACTAAGATTAGAAATGAAAGAGGAGACATCACTACAGGTCTCATGGACATCAAAAGAATGATCAAGGAGCACTGAGAACAACTCTATGCCCAAACACTGGATAACCAGATGAAATCAACCAACTCTTTGGA
Organism: Chlorocebus sabaeus; assembly: GCF_047675955.1. Taxonomy (NCBI): domain Eukaryota; kingdom Metazoa; phylum Chordata; class Mammalia; order Primates; family Cercopithecidae; genus Chlorocebus; species Chlorocebus sabaeus. The sequence continues at coordinate 23,754,290 of NC_132911.1, forward strand.
AGACAATCTTCCAAAAGATTATTATTTCTCACATAAGAAAAATGTGTCTATCAAAGAAGTTGAATAACTGATAATCTTTCCAAACATAAAGTGCTAGGTCGGAGTGGTTTCACCAGTGAATTCTACCAAACATTTATGATAGACTCTAGACGATTTTATTTTTTTTACAATCTCTTCCAAAAGGTAGAAGCAGAGGGAATACATCCTAACTTATTCTATGAAGTCAGCATTACCCTAATCCTAAAACCAGACAAAGGCATTTCAAGAAAAGAAAATGGCAGTTCAATATGTGTCATGAAGATAGAGGTAAAAATCATCAACAAAATATTAGTAAATTTAATCCAACAATGTATAAAAAGAGATACATGCTGTTACTAAGTGAGATTTATCTCAAGTACATAGGACTAGGTCAACACTTGAAAATCAGTGTAATCCATGACATCAACAGGCTGAAGAAAAAAAAATCACATCATATCAATATGTACAAAAAAAACTTTTGACAAGATTCAACACTCATTCATGATGAAAGCGCCCAACAAACTAGGAGTAAAGGGAAACTTCTTCAATTTTATCTACAAAGAACATCTCCAACAACTGGCTAACATCATATTTAATGAAAAAATTTGAAGCTTTTTCACTAATATTGGGGATAAAGCAAGTATGTCTCCTTTTTTTTTTTTTTTTTTTGAGATGGAGTCTCACTCTGTCTCCCAGGCTGGAGTGCAATGGCTCAATCTCAGTTCATTGCAACCTCCACCTCCCGGGTTCAAGCAATTCTCCTGCCTCAGCCTCCCAAGTAGCTGGGACTACAGGCACACGCTACCACACCCAGCTAATTTTTGTGTTTTTATTAGAGATGGGGTTTCACCATATTGGCGAGGATGGTCTCGAACTCCTGACCTCGTGATCTGCCTGCCTCGGTCTCCCAAAGTGCTGGGATTACAGGCATGAGTCACCGTGCCTGGCCTATGTCCCCCCCTTTTTTTTTATATATATACTTTAAGTTCTAGGGTACATGTGCACAATGTGCAGGTTTGTTACATATGTATACATGTGCCATATTGATGTGCTGCACCCATTAACTCATCATTTACATTAGGTATATCTCCTAATGCTATCCCTCTTTCCTCCCCACAATAGGACCTGGTGTGTGATGTTCCCCTTCCTGTGTCCAAGTGATCTCATTGTTCAATTCCCACTTATGAGTGAGAACATGTGGTATTTGGTTTTCTGTTCTTGCGATAGTTTGCTGAGAATGATGGTCCCCTCTTGACACTGCTTTGCAAAATTATACTGGAAGTTCTAGCACATGAAATAAGACAAGGAAAGGACATAAAAGATACAGACTGGAAAGGAAGAATTAGAACTTTCTTTGCTGTTGACTCGTTTGCCTATATAGAAATTAAAAAAGAATTGACAAAAAACTCTTGAAACAAATAAGTGTTAGCAAAGTTGCAGGATGCAAAGTTAATATGCAAAAGTCAATTCTTTTTCTATACACTGTCAACAAATGATTTGAATTTTAAGTTGAAAACACATTACCATTATATTAGCATTCCCAAAGATAAATACTTAGGTATAGATCTAACATAATACAAGTATGTATACAATTTACATGAGGAAAACTACAAAACTCTGATGAAAGAAATTTTAAAAGAACTAATTGCATCTAACACAATACAAGTATGTATACAATTTACATGAGGAAAACTACAAAACTCTGATGAAAGAAATTTTAAAAGAACTAATTGCAGATTAGTACTAATTCACAGATTAGCTGTGAATACACAGATATTCCATGTTAATAGATAAATATTCCATGCTGTGTTGTAAAGATGTCAATTCTTTCCAACTTGATCCATAGATTCAGTGCAATCCAAATCAATATCCCAGCAGGTTGTTTTAAAACTAGCTTTAAAGTTTATACAAAGAGGCAAAAACTTCAACTCAATATTAAAGGTGAACAAAGTTGGAGGGCTGATAAATTTCAAGACTATAAAGTTATAATAATACACTTTGCAGGATTGGTTTAAAAAAACACAAAAAACGGGCAGAAAACATTTACCAGATGTGTCTTTTCTGAAAGACTACTATCCAAACTATGCAAACAACTCTTAAAATGCAACAATAAGAAAATGCATGACCTGATTAAAAAGTGGGCAATAGAGCTGAACATACATCTCAGTAAAGAATATATACAGGTGACAAATAAGCATGTGCAAATATGTTCATATCATATGTCCCTGGGGAATTACAAATCCAAGTAAAACAACGAGGTGCTGCTACACAACTATCAAAAGGGCCAAAATGCAAAACAGGATGTGGAGCAACAGGAACTCATTCCTTGCTGGTGGAAATAAGTGCAAAATGGTTAGCCACTTTGGAAGACAGTTTGATAGTTTCTTAGAAAACTGAACATAATCTTACCATGTGATCTGGCAATTGCCCTCCTTGATATTTACCTTATTGAATTGGAAAGTTACATTCATATAAAAACTTGCACACAGATGTGTATAGCAGCTATATTCATGATCAGCCCAATTTGGATGCAACCAAGATATACTTCAGTGGGTAAATGGATAAACTGTTGTACATCCCAATATGGAATGTTATCCAGTGCTAAAAAGATACGAGCTATCAAGCCATTGAATGGCATGGTGAAAAGTATATATTATTAAGCAAAGAAGCCAGATTGAAAAGTCTATATACTGTATAATTCCACCAACATAACATTCTGGAAAAGGCAAAAGGCATCATCTGTGGAGATGATAAAAGGATCAGTGGTTTCCAGGGGTCACAGGGAGGGATGGTTGCAGAGGCAGAACACAGAGGATTTTCAGGGCAGTGAAACTAGGCTGTAAGATACTGCAATGGTGGATTCATGTCATTCCACAGTTATCAAAATTCATCGAATATACAACACCAAGAGTGAACCCTAATGTAAACTCTGGACTTTGGATGACAATGATGTGTCAGTGTAAGTTCATCTATTATGGCAAATGCACCACTCCGGTGGGGGATGTCAATAGTGAGTGAGATCGTGCATGAACGGGTACAGGGCCATGTCTAGGAGAACTCCCTGTACTTTCAGCTCAATTTTGCTATGAACCTAAAAGTGCTCTAAAAATTGTCTATTAAAAACATTGTACAGTACAAAAAGTACTTTTCAAAAACAAGTTTTGGGAGTTTTGTTGTTATTAACTGCATTTTATTGCCAGCTGCCGAAAATAGTAGTGTGGAGAGTGGGGGAGCCATTGAGTTTTTGGTCAAGGCTTTCTGGCTGTCTTCTGACTTTCTCCTCCCCTTCCCCAGCCCACTTCTTTTGGACCTGGTTTTTTTTTTTTTTTTTTTTTTTTTTTTTTTTTTAAACTGGTGGACTATAGAACACAGTGCTTTACAGTGGTCTCAGTGTCAGCCTGACAACGTTCAAACCCTGGCTCTGTCCCTTACTTATTGTATAACTTTAGGAAATTTACTGACCTATTCTAACCCTCATTCTTCTCAGATACACAATTTCAGGGAAAAATATACACTTCTCTTAGATACCGAGGAGCACTCAGCTAGTTTTCGGTTCATAGCAGCTACTGTTAACATGGATGTTGCCACTGATGAGTAAAATGGGATTGTCCTGGAGAAATAGGTTCATTGTATAGACACGTCTACTGAAACCCCTGATGAATGTCCATTGCTCAGTTGTATTTAATTATCCTAAAGAGGAAATTCTGCCTTTTAGTTTAGACCCACTTTTCTATCCTTAATGATTTATTTATTGCACAAAAATTTAGACTTGTTTTGGGACCCCAAAGACTGAACTAAGAAGAACGTTTTGACTTCACAATAAGCAGGAGCTTTGTGAGAATAATAATAATTAGTTCTTACTGGCTTTAGAGCCTCAAGAAGCTTCCAGCAAGCTTTCTGAACCTCATCTTCTTCTTTAATATAGTTAGAAACATGAGAGCAGTCTTAGAACGTAGTTGCAAAGATTAAGATTTACAGTGCCAAGTACTAACTGAAAATGTTAGTTCCCTTTGCAAATCCTTGTGATTATCTTCCTTTTGGCGTACTGCAAGGAACATATCTCAATTTCCCACCTATCCTAAACATCTATAGTTGTCAACGTATAATATATTCAGTGCAGAAAGGTCCTATTTTCACCGTCTGCTTTAACAGGGCACCTATTCTAGTGAAGCTAAGGCAAATATAAAGATAGATGCACATGCTTCAGCATAGAACTTTGCTGAAAACTTAAAAACATTCCACCATCATCCTCCACTATACTCCTATCTTTCAGTGGTGGTGGGGTGTGTGTGTATGTGTGCGATAAGAGAGTGGAAAGAGAGATTTAGACAAATACAAACTTCCCCTATCAAGGAAGGGGGCAGCATTAAGTACTTCACACAAGCATGCATGAAGATGAATGGCAGAGCAGTCAATGAATGGAGGCCCCAGACAGAAAGCAGAATTCCTGTACATGCTTCCTAAGTCTGTCCCAGAATGAGAGCGTTCTCCCCTGTCTGGGATCAGCATGCATCATTGAAATAGCCATTAAAGAGTAAATGAGCTTTGCAGTCAACAAATCTGGGTTGGAATTATGACACTGTCACTTACCAGTTATGTGGCCATAGCAGTTTCACATATGTGAAGCTGAATTTCTTCATCTGTGAAAATAGCAATACCTGCTTCACAGTGTCAAGGAGAGGAGTAAGTGAGATAAAGCATGTGCATAGAAAAGATAAATGTTTGTTTGTTGATAGAACTCAGCAAGCTCTGTGTAAGCTTGTTAGAATATACACTATCCAAATGGGAGAACATTTCTTAAATTCCTCCCTGGATGCTGTTACAATGGAAAACCCAACTTTCAGACCAGCCCCAATTAAGACCTGATTAGTTCCCTTAGTATGAATAGTTGATTGCAGAATAGCAGCAGTTTTATGTTTCTAATTTCCCTGTCAAAAAGAATGTTTGTAAGTGAAAACTGGTATGTGTTTCTAAGCAGACTGTTAATAAGACAGTGAATATTAGAAAAATCCATTCACCTCTATGTGTCCAGAAAATATTAGATACGGACATTTAGCCCTATGTGCTAGCTCCAACAGGGGTGTTTTGTGAAAGCATGTGATTATCGTCTTGATAGCTATTCTGTAAATTTAGAGAGTTCCTTGCCCCCAATTTTATGTCCTTTAGTAAGTATATATGGTGCTATAATTGATTAATTTGTCACATCCCTTAAAATCTTTTCTAGCTGGGTGTGGTGGCTCACACCTCTAATCCCGGCACTTTAGGAGGCTGAGGCAGGAGAATGACTTGAAGCCAGGAGATGGAGACCAGCATGAGCAACAAAGCAAGACACCATCTTTACAAAACTTATAAAATGATCTGACCACGGTGGAGTGTGCCTGTAGTCCCAGCTGCTTGGGAGGCTGAGACAGGAGGATTGCTTAGCCTAGGAGTTCAAGGCTGCAGGGAGTCATGATCGTGTCACTGCACTCCAGCCTGGGCAACCGAATGAGCTCCTGTCTCATTAAAAACAAACAAACACTTCCCCATAAAAGTCAACCTTCTTTTCTGAAGAGAAGCAAAATAGTACAGGGTCGGGTGGCCCATTGTGGCACATGGATCATTGCTTCTCCCTCCTAAGCCTATAGCAGACATTCACTGATCAATAAAGAAACTCTTATTCTCAGAATTCTTCACAACCTACTGTTTCAAGTGGCCACCATCAATCTATATGTTTGGCAAGTAAAATGAAACCTGGGTGTTACCCTGTTTACAATGGAAAGAAGAATACCTGGAAAGTTAATAGGATTTCTTTATTCTCAACTTCTTGAGAAATCTTAGCCATATCGTACAACCCATCCAAGACTGACTTTTCACATCTATAAAGCAAGAGAATTATGGTGGCTCTGTGACAGGTCAACTTGGGTGGGCTAAATTATTAGGTTGGTGCAAAAGTAATTGCGTTTTTCTTTCATTAACGGCAAAAGCCGCAATTACTTTTGCACCAACCTATTCATTTCCCAGCATTTTCTTTCCTATATGTTTCCAGTTAGCATTGACTAGAAGAGAGATTCTTGTGGGAGATCTGGAGGACGCATGCGAAGCAGCAGCCATTTAATAGATCCGCAGGCATTGCAGCAGATCTGCTGACTCACCTTGCAGGCATGAGGCAGCAGACAGGCTCGCAAAGGCTCCGCTTTGCCATAGTTCTCTCCATTTGTTCAAAGCCTAGGCCGAGTGTGTGTGTGTTTAGCCCTGTGACAAAGGACCCCAGCTTCTGCAGGATATCCTCATCATCAAGTTCAGTGGCAACAAGAACTGATGTGGGTTTCCCACTGTCTTTCCGATTGTGCGTGAGTGTTCCTGCTTGATCTTGCTCTCACTCATCTCACATCCAACTTTCCTTCCCAACGACCTGTTCTGCGATCTTCAGACTCCAGCATTAGATAAAGACAACAACCTTATGGAGATGTCTAAACCAGACCCACAATGGCATAAGGTCAAGTCTCTACAACAAATCTATCTATATCCTAGTGATTCTGATTCCGTGATTGAGCCTTGACCAACGTAAGAATTCAAATGACATGGATAATTTCTGAAATTTATTCCATTTCCTGATCCCTCTTACATAGGGGGAGGACCAAATTAGCAGAGTATTTGGGGTCCCAGGCTTTGTAGTCAAGGTTAACCCAGTTCGAATCTTAGCTCTGACATTTGCTGTTCATGTGTCTTTAGACAAGTTTTAAACCTCTTTAAGCCTGAGATTTCTTGTCTGTAATACAGAAGTAATAATGTTTACTTCTATCATAACATCAATATGAAGATTAATAAAAATCATCTTTATAAAATGCTTAGAATAGTGCCTGGCACTTAACAAATGGTAGCTTTATAAAGCTATACGTGTAGGTCTAGTCTTACAATACTTTGAATTGACAGAGGGCGCTAAAATAATAAACCTAACATTTCTTTGATTACCTCAGCTGAGACTAAGCAATGTAGGGAAAAAGAAATCAAAATAATTTTGTTGACAAAAAGAACATATTGCTTATATTTCCACTGTATTTCCTTTAAGCCATAATTTGATATTGGATTTATAATGTTATTTAAAACAAATTAGCTGCTTTGCATTTGGAAGCAAAAAGCTTATCTCTTGATTACTTCTTCTTTTTTCTGGGGTCCTAAGTCTGTGTGTGTGTGCCATACAGTAGAAAGTGTATACAGAGGACTCCAAAGTCCTGGATTCAAGCTTGACTTCACTACCCTCGTAAGTGACTTGCACAAATAATGTAGCATTGCTGAAACCTGCGTCCTTATCTGTGAAATGAGGATCATATATTCTATGATTACCTGTCTTGAAGGGTTTCAATGAGGGTTAAATAGGAAAGACCTTTGGTAAATTCAAATGATATACAAATATATATGATATTGTGATTCTTGGATGTGTTCTCATTCAAGTCCAATTTGAACTGTTCTCCTGGCTCTGTTTAGCCAAACAGCAGCACTATTTATTTTCTACTTTTAAGAGATGATGTGGGAAGTGTAGAGTTTAAAGGGAACCAAGTCTTGCTCCTATTCCCAAAAATGATATAGTCACATAACATATTGTGTCTATTAATTGTTTAACCAACTGGAAAATGTGGGGAGAAAAACAGAACCTCTAAGTTTTCCCATTATACTTATTGCAGATTATAGGTGTTTATTTTGAATAAATGAATAGCTGAATGCTAGCATGAGGAAAATGAAGTTAGCTAGCACACATTTTTTTTTAATGCTTAGAATGGCCAAAATACTTGATGAAGTGTAATAAGAACTCCAAAGATGATTTGATAAAATCTCTGTCTTCAAAAAGCAAGGGACATAACAGAATAGATCACACCACAGGTACAAGTACATATAATTAAATCACAGTAGAAAATGAATGTCAGTATTCACAGAAAACCCGTTTAAACAATCTTTTTCTCACAAAGGGCAGTTTTATATGACTTTATACTGTTACTATGCATTTACTAAAATTGAATTAGCATGTATAACTGAACTCTAAGCTAGACAATTAGACCAAGGCCTGATATCTTGATCAAAAAGAATAAAAATAGAAAACAAAAGAAAAGATGGCTCCACTGTGTGTGTGTCTTGGTGAGGCTGTACAGAAGCCTGGTAAAAGATCTTCAATTTAAACAAATCTATTTCTTGATCCTGTTGATGTAGAGAAGAATACTATGTTCGATAAATGTAGGCCATTTCGATAATTACACTGGCTAATGAGAGGAAAAATTTTCCTAGTGTGATCAGAAATATTTAGGAGAGGAAGTCTAACCTTGGGAATGGGCAACAGGTCTTAGTGGAAAAAAGTATTTGATAATTTCTCATATTGATAATTCCAACATAGTAGATATGACATCCAGCTATTAGAGGCACAGCTGGTCTGCCTCTACTAAACCCAGAGGGCATATGAGTCTCCAATTTACTGTCTTGACACGGAGTCATCCACTCTAGATTTCTCCAACAACCCCCTCACAAACCCTAAAATACTTTCACATAAACTAACATTCACTTTATCTCTTTTAATCAAAACTTCCGATTTGTTACTGCTGCAACCTAGGGGCATTGCTGATTTTAATTTCTTAATTTTTGGAAATATTTCCCATAGTTTGTCAATTCTCATGAATTTAAAATTTTTCAAGTTTGTGAAATATAGCACATATTCAAAAAGTGAAGGCATAAATGTCCTGTATAAAACGTCACAAAAATAAATACCTATATCATCATCATCATGCAAGTGGAAAGAAAAAAAGAAAAAATATACTGTCATCATCTCAGCTCTTCATATATAATTCTCTTGAATGTTCTATGTAGAAAATTAAATTGTCTACTCATAGAAAAAATTTATTTCTTCCTTTTCAATTATTTTACCATTCATTCTTGCTTTGTTGAACTGCATAGGACCTAGATTATTACACTGACTAATAATTTAAGTTTCTTGAGTCTATATTTAAGTGATGTGAAACTGAAGTAGAAATTCTGATATATATTTTCCCAGGCACAACCTGGCTGGTGGCATCTCTCTTATGGTGGTTAGAAAATCTCTTTCAGTATCGTGGATTAGTAGTGACCTATTTCTCATTTACTTCAGTATCATTACTTTTCATGTATTAATTATGGTAATTTTCATTCTTTTATTCAGTAAATATTAACTTAGCAATGAATCAATGAACTCATTTATCACAAAACTTTTGATATAGCTAGAGAGATAAAACATATACATATAACTTTAAAATTTTTACTTAATTTTAGACAATGGTGTACTGTAATTACATAATATAGGCAATAAATGCTTTGAGTTTTCTGGTGAGGTGATATGTAGAGAGAGAGCTGGTTTACAGAGGGACTGAAAATACTTTATCTTTATCCTTGGGGACTGCTGGATGTCTGGTTTTACTTTTGACTAAGATAATGGCAGTGGTGTTTATGATGTGCTACTTAGAATCCAAACTCCCCCAGGAAACCCCCAAGGGTGAGTTTCTTTATTGAGGGTTTGCAACTGGCCTAACCGGTTTGATAACCTGGCATGACTACTTAGAAAGCTAGAGAGCCTTTTGGGGGGATCTCTCAGGATTCCTTGCATGAAGTTGGTTCAAACCAGATCCCTAGTTTACAAAGTCAGGGCCCTGGGGAGTTTGTGCCTCCTGATGTTTCTCCAACCTCCCAGGAATGTCTGTATTTCCTTTCTCCTGCTGCCTTGAATCTTTTGCCTTGAAATAAAACCTCAGATGAGTATACTCTTTGGCAAGTACTTTTCAAAATACCCAAACTGGGGAACACTATACGGTGAGTAACCCAGACCAGACATTTGAAATGACCCTTTCTATTCTGTAATTTAGGTAACGGCTAAGGCATTGCTTAGGAGAAGGAAAGATGAGCTAAGGTTGGGGGGATGAAAGCATTGGTTTCTGCTGGCTTCTGACCGCCCACTCCTAGACTGAGGTCACAAAAATATTCTGTCCACAGATGGGTAGAAAAGCATTTGTGGACCAGGGCCAGGGGAGGTAGCTAAATGGGTAACAAAAAAGGTTTACACTGAGGAGAAGTCAGCCAAGAATAGGTGTCTTGGCTGCTCCCATCTGTTCTAGCTAAAGTAACGATCCCAGAGAGGCAGAGTGAAGCTGCAAGAGCCTCGGTGTTAGGCCCTGTATCTGCCTGTGTGGAATGGAGTGTCCACAGGGGACTGGTCAGATATTTGCTTTGGAGTCTTGTCCATTATAAAAGAGTTAAGCCACTTTTTAGGTTCAGTTTGCAGCTCTTTTCACAATTGCTTTTGCAATGGAAATTGAGTTTGGGGGATCCTGGGTAACTTCATGTTGGATCTTACTCAGGATCCTAAATTGGCTTGCAGCTTTCACAGAATTATGGTCCCACTCTGTTAAGTTGCATAAAGGCAAGAGTATGTGATTCATGCCCTGAAAAGGAGAGTTGTCTCACTCCTCTCTTAGATATTAAGTAGAGTACCCCAAAGGTACTGAAATGCTAAAGACGCAGGTAACTTTATATTGGTTATGTGATGATGCATAACTTAATGCTATGACTCAGGGGTTCCCAACCCCTGGGCCACGGACCAGTCCATAGCCTCTTAGAAACCAGGCTGCACAGCAAGAGGTAAACAGCAGGTGAGCCAGCATTACTGCTTGAGCCCCACCTCCTGTCAGATCAGCAGGGACACTAGATCTCACCAAAGTGCAAACCCTACTGTGAGCTGTGTATGTGAAGGATCCAGGTTGCATGCTCTTTATGAGAATCTAATGCCTAATGATCTGAAATGAAACAGTTCCCCCTACACACACTCTACCCTCACTGGTTCATGGAAAAACTGTCTTCTATGAAACCATTCCCTGATGCCAAAAAGGTTGGGAACCTCTGCTACCACTGGCCTAGGTGAGGGTTGATGTTGTAATAACAAAAGTTGCAACTTCCTGGACTCCCTGGGTACCTACATTGTTGGGGGGACAAAAAGATGTGAGGAAAATTGCAGTTGATCTCTTTACTCAGCTCCCCCAAATAGGGTATTTAATGACAAGAAAAAGAGCAGGATTATTCAGAAGAAATTAAACAACAAGAATACAGGAGTTGGAAAAAACTTTGGAATAATTGAACCAGGTAGAAATATGTTATGGTTGATTAAACAATGGCATGAAAAAGGAGGAGACAGATGGAGTAGTCACTAAAATATTAATGAATTGCTATAAAAGATTATAAAAGCTGTAATACCAACTCAGATGATAAAATGAGACCGATTCACTCAATGTATCCTAGAAAATTTATCCCAGTAAGTTCATCCTAGTAAATATATCCTAGTAATAATGTTATGGATTAAAAATTTGAATGTTACACAAAAGAGTCTAAAATCTCTTCAGAGCTTACACCAATGTCAAAAGTGCAATGCAATGAGAGAGCCCAAGTGTCTTGGAAAAATCCTCAGCCAGGGACCCCTAGCTGTTTACATTGGTATAGGTAAAATGGCTCATGCATAGTGTAGAAACTTTATCAAGATTGCTAAACATTGGTACTTAAACCTGCGAATGAAGTGATAAAGGGCAATGTAGTTAAATTAGAAGTTTGTGGTGTTGCAACTCATGAAGGCGAGCGAGTGAAAGTATGGCTTAAAGTGGAGATTTATGGATGACAATGTGCACAGCGTTGCCCTACTCTGATCAAGGTATCACTGCAATGGATGTGATGTCTGAGGACATTTTTCCTTATCAAAATCACAGGGCAAGGGATTTTGTTCAGGTTTCCTTCTTCCCCTGTTTTTAGGCATGCTGCTTCACAAATTGTTAGAATGAAACCACTTAAATTGTATTTAAAACAATAGAGGATACCCTGGCGGGCATAAAGTTTGCCCTTTATTGCAGATCTGTTATATGCGGTAATATTAGTGCCCATGAATCCCTTATGACACTGTTTGGAATGGTCTATATTCTTATAGAAAAGAATATTCTACATTCTTATAGAAATTCTATATTCTTATAGAAAAGCTGATGGATCCAGGAGGTGAACTGTAGATGAAAAGAGAACTGAATGAAATGATTTGGGAAGTTTCTGCTACTTGCAGCTCTGCTGACTGGAGCTTCTGATAAAGGCCTGTGACTGCCACCCAGCGGCAACAGCTAGGATTTTGAGCTAGGAACTAGCTGACTGGCAATGTGATTTGGTAAATGGGCCTTAGATGACTGAAAGATAAAAGGAACATCTGGTGGGATGCTCTGTTATAGAAAAATCTGCAGACTTGAAGGGGGAATTAAAGTGGGACCCATGTCCATGCCCGTTAAAAAGCCCCGTTCTTATTTCTGAGGAGACTGGGACCAATAAGCAAATGTCCTCCAGTGCACCTTGGAAGCGGCCTTTTAGGTATGCAAATTGAGCTCTGAGCAGCCATAGAAGCATTTGAGCAATGCAACAATTACAAGGAGAGAGACGTATCCAAATGTCTCCCTTAGCAACTTGAACAATGACTAAAAAATGTTCTATTTGTTAACAGGAACATCAGAGATGGAACACAGTCATGGGCCTCATACCAAGGTGATCTGGGCCTGCCTATAGCTGGCAAGTGGATTCCCAACTTTGTGGTAGATACAGTGGGTCTTCACTGGGATGGATATTCATTCTAAATTTGGGTTTGCATATCTGACAGCTGAAGCAAATTCCTTTAACACCATAGAGGCCTAGAGCAAATAATATTATTTCAGTTTGGACTTCCTGCTTATATACTGTCAAATCCAGGAATCAATTTTATTAGAGTGCCCTGCACTGCGAGCTAAAAAGTGTCATATACAAGGAAATTGACTACCTACAAAGTAGCAGACTGACTGAAAATGGGAATGGGAAATTGAAACACTGGCTTAGTAAACTGGAGGTGCTAAGAATTGAAGTGATGCTTACCATGACTGAATACATATGTGCTAAAATGTGTGGAAGTAAAGAGGGTTTGCCTTTGAATCGATTGTTGAGATATTGTGGGGAAGATAGGGAAGAGGGAATGGGGCATAGGAAGTTACATAAACTTTTTCTTTACTTCTAGTTTATTTTCTTCTTCTCTGCCTGATCTTGTAATGCAGGAGTTGAAATGCATTCAAGAGTTCCAGAATAAGGATCAATTGCTAACACGACACCATGACCATGTCCCTCAATGTCACTGTACAATTCCCTCAACGAATGACAAGTTGTGTTTCTCCTGACTCGTCTGAACTGGATCGGTTTCTGCTTTCCTACCTAGCAGGTGAGCCAGTGTTACAAGCATGTACTTATCCAACCCTAGTCTATTGGAATGAAATGAATAAAGGGGAACGCATTGGCAGGACTCATATTGCCTACCCCTCTATAGGTAAGTCCTCTGCTGATCCTTATGTCTTTACTTCAGGGGTAGGAGGAGGATGTGGGTGAAACTCAATCAAAGAAGGAGAAGTGCTTGCTAATCTAAAGGAAGCCAATAAATGGATAATGCTAACAAGGAAAAGCTAGAACAGAAAATGATATTTACTTTTAGATATATTGACAAATGCCCATGAGAGTGAATGTGTAAGCCCGCAGAAAACTCCTCCTTTGCGTGAATCTGAAGGTCCAGGATGGGCTTCAGGGAATTAAAGAAGCATTAGCGTGTGTTCATGTATATGAAGCATCCCAATGACATTATCAACACCCTGTGAAAGACAACTTTTGGGACATACCATGCAGGAAAGGGCCATAGTTCACTGTGTAGCAGTTAAACTAAATGATGGCCTGTTGACGAAGATGCCTAAACATGATGAACAAATTTGTTGTATGTTCAATTTGTCATAGTATTATGTGGCCTAATGCACATAATCCATGCTTATGTGGATGGAGGGAAATCATCAATGTAAAGAATACTTTTCGAACAGATTTCAATGTCTGTTTAGGGGTGACTTGGTGGGCCCATACCTCCTGCTGATAGCCCCAGGGTCTGCTAAGGGAGTACATAGCAAACTCTGGCACAGTCAAACTAAAGTGTTTTGGGGGATGACTACTGATTAAATGACATTATCCTGAGGAATTCACCATTTTTGTGTCCTAAATATGTACTCAACTTGTATGTACTCTATAAGACTCTGTGGCAACAGTATATGCAATCAGTAAACCAACATTGTCCAAAACACTGTAAAAGAGCCCTGGATGAAATTGGTATAGTCCTAGGATTGCTAGGACAAGCCAAACTTACTTTTACTATATATAGAAAATATACTGAAGAAACAACTTATTGGCCCATATTAGCCTATTAGTTTGGATGTTATTTCAAGAGAAAGGGAAAAGGTATCAAGAAGCCTGGGCAGATAACACAGCCTTGGAGAAGTACGTAAACAGACTCAATAGATAGTTAGGCAGCACCCTAGGGAACAAAGGTAGAAAAGGGCGTGCACAGTAACCAAAGAGGAGCTGTGAAGTATGCTCCTCCAGACGGAAGCAGTTAGCTTAAGGGTAATGTTCTGGGATCCAGGGATGAGTTACAAGAGACTTATGGTCTCCTGAGTGCATGGAAATTTCTAAACGGAGAATACAGTCTACATGCATGCTTCTTAACTGTCGAAGTCCCGTGCATAAATAAAAACAGATGTACCCATTGGTGAAGTCAGTTAAAACTAATTAAACTTCAAGATTTTACCAGTGGGGGAAAGACAGACATTTCTTAAAAATAAACACCTTGGGAACCTGTATCCGTAAAACTCTGTAGTATGAAACAGACCATATAACTATGCCCATAAGGGACTTGGAATCCAGAACTAACTGCAACTTGCCTCTTGGTTTATACTTCAATCCACGACAACATTAGGTATATGGACAAAGTCACTTTTTTCTGGGAAAGCCAGGGAAATGTGAAAATAATTTTAACTGGTTTGTTTTGTAGTGATCTTAATCTAATTCGTAATTTAACTGATAATTGGTGTAATGCTGGTGTAATTATAAGGTTAATTTAATGGATTTTTACTAAACCTATAACACTGATATTGATGACCAAATATATTGTCAGATTGAATTAAAACCTCTACAAGATTTTCTTCCAATAGAAGCTGATTGGGTAAAGGAGGAACTAGATTTAGTTAACAAAGAATTAATCGTTCCATTGGATCAATCCATTGATACCCTTTATAAAGTTTACATTTCAGTGGCAGAAGGATGTCAAATTGTTGTCAAACTTGTGCATGATTACGAAGAAGTTGGCCCTGGAATCTTCTAGAATCTTTGGCAAACTGAAAGCTTTCTTTACAGTTATACCCCACTTGTTTGTTGATACAAATAAATAGTATTCTAGCAGTTGTTCTTTTTTTTTTTTTTTTTTCCCCCCCTGTAAATAGTATGAAAGATACAAGGACAGGAACACCCATCAGCAATTTGTACTTGCAATGCTTTGACCAAGAGTTAGAAGGCTGTTGGAATAGAGCTGATTTACAACTGTACTGGAAATGTTCTGTTTTTAACTGTTTGGGGATATTTAGACACTGGATGATTTTTACTCTTAAGATAAGGTCAGTGGCATTTATGATGTACTGTTTAGGGACTGAAACATCCTTGGCATATTGCAAGTTTACCTTCTTAACTTATGGTTAGGCAACAGGACTAAGTGGTTTGACTAAAAGAGCTACTGAGATATTTTTGGAGTGCTCTCCGGGAGCCAAGATTTTTTACACAGATGACAGTTCAAATCATGGACACACTAGGACACTGCCCAGTCCTAGTATGCAGATGGAGCCCAGGGGAGTTCAAGCTATGGGATATTTCTGGGGACTTCTAATACCTGCTTGCATTCTCTTTCTCATGCTACCATGTATCCTTTAAATAAAAGCCTCAAGTGAGTACATATTGAGTGGTGACATTTCTTTTGAAATATCCAAACTAGATATGTATATACATACTGGACATGATGTTTTGTTGGAAAAGGTAGGAGTCACCAAAGCAGTTTCTTATAAAACACAAAAGATTTGGGGCTGCTTATTTTTAGACAGCAGGTATTATTCACTCATCAGAACCAGTAATGCCCAGGACCAAATGGGTTTAGGATCAGTCCCAATAGTCTGCAAATCAGGTCAGTAAACAGAAAAAATAAGGAAAATAAAATATAACCTCAGGGGAGTCCTCTAATGAATCTGGTTTTACAAATACTCATTTATTTAGAGTCTTCTAATAGTTGTTTCTGTATTCTGTTTGAAGTGTTAAGTTATGATTATCAGGAGAAAAGAAGTAGAATGCTTTTAATCTCATCCATCATTGGAAGCCCCATGGAAATCTACTTTAAAACGTAACTCAAATTATGTGACTCTACTTTTAACCCTCCAATGGATTGCAATTACACTTAGAATGAAATCCATCATTTTCCCATGGCTTCAAGGACTCTGCTGAATGGCTCCTGCCTACTTCTTCACTTATGACAGCTCCTTCCCTAGCTCTGTGTTCTCCTACCACAGTGGAATTCTTCCTGATCCTGGAAGATGCCAAGCCTGTTTCCACGTAGTGATTTTATACTTGCTATTCCTCTGCCTGAATATGTATCTTTTCCCAGATACGTAATCACATACCTGGCTTATTCCTTACAGTGGCAAAGGAATAGAACTGGAAGATAAATCCTCATCAAAACTATATATAATATTAGATGCAGATGGCCTAAAAGTCAAATTTTAATGGTAAACCATAAAGTTATTAGAAGATAATCACAATGTATTTCTGTGTAGAATTGATGAGCAACTCCTTGACGTTCAGGATCAGGACATAAACTAAAATATTCTCTTCAACACTTAATTAAGATGCTATTTGAAGAAAAAAGCACACATTAGGTACTCAGTATTCTTCAACTTTATGAAATCTCAAGTGTTAATTATTTTTAAAAATCTCAATTGCAGAAAGCATAAATGCAAAATTACATAAAAATTAAAGATTTATCTTAAATATAGAACATTCTGGAAAATTTAGACTGAGAGGTGTTTGCAATGTCTAAAATTGACAAGGGATTAATATATAAAAGTTAAACACTTGCAAATAACAAGAAAAAGACATGAACCCTAATAGAAAATGGGTGAGAGGTTTGAATAGGAAATTCGCAGAATAGAAAATCTCAAAGAGATGCTCAACTGTATTAAAAATAAAAATAGAAACATTCATAATTATCACTTTATGTCTATCAGAGGGTGATAAATTAGACAGTTGGTATTGGGAAGTGTGGCTGTGGATATATTATGCCCTGTTCATGGAAGGTTGGTACAGCTTATTTTGCATAACCACCCAGCAATGTTTACTCTAGTTAAATCCATCTATTCCCCATGACCCCAGGGATCCTTCTCCAAGGCATATGATCCTAGAGAGACTAAAAAACGTGCCCTCTGATTACTCATTGCAGCAGCATTTGTGTTAGTGGGTAGCAGAAATGTAGAATGTCCATCACTGGGGAAGCAATTAGGTAGTGTGTTATAGGTAAACTCCATGGAGGATGAGTCTGAGTTAATAACACACTAGATATACACACAGAAACATGGATTGACCCTAAAAGCAGTGATGAAGGACAAAACTAGGAAGCTTAACACAATCTTTTAAAAAAATATTTAAAGCAGTCATGAAGGACAAAACTAGAAAGCTTAACACAATCCTTAAAAAAATTAAATTTAAAATTCAAAATTACATGTCTACAAAACAGCAATGAATATTTATAAAAACAAGTAAAAGGCTACACATCATATTAGAATAGTTGAGACATAGTGAGATATGAGGAAATTGAGTAAATGCACAAATAAATCAATGGATGAGTCAAAAACAAGAAACCAGAAGAACAGGGTTGTGCAGATCAATGACGATAATGTTCCGTTTACTGAAGACTATGATTAAATTAGCTCTTTGCACCAAGGATTCCTCCTACCCACTAAAATACACACACACATGCACACACGTCTGCTATCTCAAAGAAATAGCCAGTATTAGTCCGTTTACATTCAAGATCAAGACAAAAATGAAGATTCTCTTCAACACTTAATATGCTATTTGAAAGACAATACATTAGCTACTCAGTAATGTGACAGCTTGGAAGTGGGGTATTATGATAATTTGGCCATATTCATTTTGGCCTATTTCATATTTACTTCTTTTACAACTTTATAAGTAATCAAATATCATTGAAAACCAATATATAGCAAATACTGTCTTTAGAACTAGAAATTTATCTGTGTACAAAAGAATAAAAAATACATTAGATGAATTTTGAATGGTATGGAAATATGATCAGGATGTTTCTAAATAATTTCACTCTTATTTAGAAATTGCATACAGTAACACTTTCACTGTGTGTATGTATTTCTCAACTGCTTTATTAAGGTATAATCCACAAAATTTACAATTCACTCAGTTAAAGGTTAAAATTCAATGGCTTTTGGGAAATTCCCAATTATGCATCCCTCATGACAATAAATTCTAGAATATTTTCTATATCTTAAAATGAGACCCTGTATGCCTTAGATGTCACCCACTAATCTCTGCATTTCCTTGATAGTTGTAGGTCCCTAAGAATCTCATTTCTGTCTCTATAAATTTACCTATTTGTGATTTTGTCTAAATGGAATCATATAATATGTGGTCATTTGGGTCTATCCTCTCTCATTTAGTATGTTTCCAGGGTTCATCTATATTATAGCAGGTATCAGTACTTCATTTTATTGCTGAATAATATTCCATTGTATGAATGTAAGATATTTATCCATTTATCAGCTGATAAACGCTTGAGTTGTTTCTACCTTTTGGTTATTATGAATTATGCTGCTGTGAACCTTTGTGTACAAGCTTTTATATGAGTGCATTTTCATTTCCCTTTCATTTAATCTCTCTCTCCCATATATAGCTAGGAGTGAAACTACTGGATCATATGATATGAGGAGTTACCATACTGTTTTTCAAGACAGCTGCACCACGTTACATTCACATCAGCAATATGTAATTGCAGTTTCTCCACATCTTTCCAACACTTGTTATTCACCTTTTGGATGATAGCCCCCTTAATGGATGTGAAGTGGTATCTCATTGTGGTTTTCTGCATTTCCCTCATGTTTAGGGATGTTGAGCATTTTTTCATCAGCTTTTTGGCCATTTGTATATCTCCTTGAGAGAAATGTCATTTCAGTTCTTTTGCTCATCTTTTAATTGGATTATTCATATTTTTATTACTGAGTTGTAAATTACAAAAAAAAAAAAAATCTATTCCAGATGTCAGGAGCTCAGCTGAGCTAGGAGATAGGCTGAGCTGCCATGCATGAGAGTAGCCAGTCAAAGCAGCAAGTCCAGTGTGAAAGTGTTAAGGCTAAAACTCAAGAAAGCACAGAACTGACTATTCCATCTTCCTCTCTGGAAGGATGCATCAATGACTGGTGATGAAGAGACACTAATGATCATTTCTCATGTTAGGATAAGGCTATGCTCAAGTTTTACTCTTCCCTGTAGAGTAGGACTTTATTAGAACAATGCTGTAAGCATATTTCACAAATGTTACTTTGCCCTTTTCCTTGAGAGATCCAGGAATCTTTCTCAATGTTTCACCAGGAGAGCCCCTGGTCAGGAGTTTATTACAGGCTATCCAAGTGATGTTCCAGGAAAGTAGCTATTTGGGTGTTACTGCAGCTCCAGTGGCTTATGTTCTGCAGGTAGGCAGGCCTCAGCTGCCACTGTCTGTCCAGATTTGGTGGTGGATTTTTATTTTGCTCAATTTGTTATTGTTGTAAAAGATGAGAATGATGACTTGCAAGCTCTTCGTGTCAGAGATGCTTGAAGACTTATCTTGGATTGTGGACTATTAGAGTGTAAATCTTTACTCTCTAATTTTCAATGTGGATGCATTATTCCCTTTAAAAATATCTTATTAAAATTTGTTTTTGATTGGAAGTGGCTGAAGGTGATATTTCATGTCACCCCAGGCAATATGTACTGCAGTTGAAAACTTGACTCTGAAGTCAAAATATGGGATTTTGAATTCTGTCTTCTCTTTTTACTCAGGTGTGTAACTTTGAGAAAAACATTTCACCTTGATGCTCCTTAGTTCCTTACTCTGTAAAATAAGGTGACAAAACAGGTAGTAACCTTCTCCCAAAAAGAGGTTTCATCGTGTTAATACCTATAAACAGAATAGTACCTGGTAGTAAACAAATACTGGCCATTATTAAATTTCCTAGATGTGTATTTTTTTGTATATTGGTGTGAGAATACTGCTATGTTTTTAAGATGTCTCACTTCACCTTTAGAGTTTAGAAACCAGGCTCAGATTGGCATAAAAACTGATGTAAGTCACCAGGCAACTTCAAATAATGAGGCCAGGCTATAGCAAAGGGTTATCTAGTTGAGAGATACGCCTTTGTCCCCTGACAACACAGGGCAAAAATCCAACAGCTTTGTCTTATGTTTGTTGAAATCATTGTGTTTGGAGAAGTCTCTTCATGAATAGTTTATGGATTTTGGAAAACTTCCCACAAAAATAAGACTCTTTGATCTACGAGAATGTTTTTTTTTCATCTTAAAAACGAAACAAAAGAAAAAAAGACCACCACAACGAAATAAACCTCATACAAACTCTAAAGTAAAAGTTTTTGAAGAGCTTTGAGGGCCTATTCTTCTTCCTAGAAGTCTTCTCACTATTATAACACAAAATTGCCTTTCCATGACTGAGAATGTGACCAGGTCCTTCAATAATACTGGAGATGTCTGTAAATAGGAGAATTCTCTGCTCTGATTTGACTGTTTGGTTCCATATTGACTTTCTTACCCATGCCAAGACTGTCTAAGATCAAATCTCAAAATAAAAAAGATTATCTTCTACTGTACCCAAACTTTCCTGTTCTCATCTCACCTGTTTCATCCCATCCTCAAGTCTATCAGCTTCTAGTATCATCAACAAGAAAAATTGTTAACTGCCCATAAGTTGCATTTTTTACATTTTACATCTAGGGAATGTAAGTTTCTGGTCAAAATGTTCTGAGTGAATGCAAGTTATCTATTCTGTGGATATTAAAGAGTTCTAGTCTATGGAATGTGAACAAAATTGGTACAAGTCATTTTCAGATCTCACTCCCAAATCATCCTACAAAATATTTCATGCTTTCTCCCTGTTTGAAAACCAAAAATGAAGGATGCCAAGATGAGACAGTCACAATATGTAAGGAAATGGTTCCTGAATTACTTTTTGGCAGAATGCCACCCCGAGTGAAACCCAAGAGTCACCTGATATAGAAAATCCTCTTTGGACTTTGTGTCATTACGACATATATTTTGTTATGTTAACTCTCAAAGTTTTGTAGTTGTTTGTTACAGTGGTTATCATTAAATAATACAGTTGTCCCTTGGAATCATTGGGGATTGGTTTTAGCATTCCCCCACAGACACAAAAATCTGCAAATGATCAAGCCCCTGCTATAAAATGGTGCAGTGTTTGCATATAACCTATGCATATCCTCCCATATACTTCAAAGCATCTCTACTTATAATGGCTAATATAATGTAAATGCCACGTAAATGGTTGTTATACTCTATTATTTTTCTTTGTATCCTTATTATATTTTTTATTTTTTCTGAATATTTGTGATCCAAGGTTAGTTTAATGCATGGATATGGAACCCATGGATATGGAAGGCTGGTTGTATATAGATAGAAAAAGAAATCTCAGAGAATTGAAATAATTTATTCTAGGCAACATATGGCTTAACGCCAGGACTGTAACTAGAAGTTTCCAATTCCTAGTTTAATGTATTTATAAATCTCTACTATACTACTTTTATTGTCCAATCCCAGCTAGTTATATAAAAAAAAGAAAAAAAACATCAACAGGTAAGGAATGGAAACTGAGCTATTTAATGTGTAGTAATTACACTCAATGCCTCTCTGCATTCAAAAAATTACTGAATTTTAAGACATTCATTCTTTTGGATACTTGCCATTGCTTATCCCAGCATGTTTTCTGAAATTGTCAATTTCAAGTGGTATAGCTAACGTTGGGGGAGATCTGTAAAAACACTGGAGTTATTCAAACTCAAACCACAAGAGTTACCACCAACTCTGTAGACTAAGTCCATTTTCAGTTTTCAGAGGTCACATCTCCCTTTAGACTAAAATGATAGTCACATGAGATTGTAAATCTTTAATTCCATTTAATACTCTATCCATGCCAATGGGATGAGTTGGACAGTGAAAGGTATCTGACTAACGGAAATGACTTAGGGCCAAAGTAAACTGTCAAAAGGAGGCTAAATTTAGCTTTGCAACAAAGCAGATGTAAATCTCAGTGAGTTTCTCACCATCAGCTAAGAAAATAACATAACATCCGTGTCCCACAGAAGCATTTTAAAAGGTTGAATACAGACAGGGCAAGGTTTGTACCCTGTTTCCTCTAAGCTGCAAAAGTTTGAGATCAGTTCCAGTAAAAGTTGAAGGTTACTTGAAGGAGTCTGACCTATTTCACACTGGGTACATAAAGTGTTCCCAAATAAAACTCGTTAGTTCCATGGCTCTAAAAGTGCATGCTTATGTCTAAATCACAGAACATGACAGCTTTTGGTAGCCATGCTGTTACCTCAGATGCTCCAGGGAGTTTATAAAGAATTCCAGAGGGAGGAAAAATGATTCTATTTCCCAATTCTCTTTTCCAGCGTAGTGAAATATTTGCATACTGTGACTCAATCACAAGCAAGCTGAATGTCTGTTGTTATGAAATCTTACATTCTTCCACAGTGATGGGAGGAAAAAGAATGAAAATAAAGCATAGGGGAGGGACATTTTCACTTTACAAAAAAAAAAAAATACACTCTCGTTCGATAAGCCTTTCCTTAGAAAGTTGATGGAATTCTATAGCTGTTATTAACTATATTTCAGTTGTGACTGTTGAGTTTTGGGTTTTGCATTTTGAGAAAATTTCCATGTTCAGATTTCTTAGTTTTCTTTTTTCACATTTGTAAAGTAATTGCATGAAATAACTTTAAAAAAATCTTTCCAGAGTTCTCTGCCAAAAATATCTGAGCAACTTTTCCCACTGTTGCATTCCTACAGGTCTTCAGAGCTGATGAGTTACTCATTTGCCCAAGGACAGGGCTACATGACAAGGTAAACATTCTATGACTTTTGAGAGGTATTAATGCATACTATTTGGGGATTATATAAAAAATACAATGCACATCACAGTATTTCTGTATAGTAATTATCTCACAAAATATGTCTATGTAGTCTAAGAAAAATTACTACAAAAATCTCAACATGGGGAATATTCTAATATGAGCCTTGGGGCAAGTATTTTGGAATAGACTAAAATATATACAGTATATATATGTTGCATAATGTTAATTTACATATGCATAGTATGTATAATAAACACTGAGCTGTGAAGAAGATAGTAATATATATGTCTTATACTCCATTAAAAGTAAAGAATAGTCTCATTCAGTCCTTACAGGATAGGAGAGATTTGCTACTAATGCCCTTATAAATGCTGACAATCAGGCTGACTTTAAGCTTTGACCTAAAGGGTAGTAGCCCTATCAACTAAGGAAGCAACTTCAATTGGGACAACCAGAACCCCAAAGGAAAGCCACGCCTGTTCTTCAAGGGAAAAACAGATGAGGACTAACATGATGGACTTTCTCTCATAAGCATTGTCTTTTTTTTCCTCTTCTGTAATTATTCAGACATAGGCGGTCCCCAACCTGTAAGTTCACAAAGTTCACTTATCAAGAGAACTGTTGGAACACAGAACACAATGTTCCATAAAATCAGTGTTATGCTGCTGGTTTCTAAGGTGCATGAGTTTTCTTTTGTTTTGTTTTTCTGCCTAAACCCCTCCCTTTGTCTACTGTTGACAGTACCCCTTTCTCTCTCTCTCACTCTGTGGTTCTCTGACAGTGCTTCCAAACCCCTTGACCTCCAGCTGTTTAGTCAAAGTTTAGTAATTAGTCAAAGGAGTGGACACAATTCAAGTTGGGGCAACCATAGTAGCTCCCTGCTCAGCCATGGTGATTTATCCAATGGTGGCCAGGTAGCTTAGGCTGGTCCTGGCTAACCTGATTCCTTTCCAAGAATATTTTCAACTGGAGTTATGGGGACTACTCCCAGTTTCTCTAGTGTGAGGTTATGAGGTTGTGAACCCCTTGCTGTTAGAGTCGCATCTCCCACTGTGTGAAGACACCGTCTTATAATAAGAAAGAATAAAACTATCAGGCCAAGAGAAACAGAGATGAGAGAAGCAGCGAGGGAGGGTGATGACAACATTGGAACTCTGTTTTTTGTTTTGTTTTGTTTTTTTTCTTGCCTGAAGACCAGAACTGCTTTGATTCCAAAGTTGACTGTTTAACTCTTTGAGGATGGAAGCTCCCTGTTATCTTAAAACAAGACCAAACAAAACCTCTCTCCCTCTTCCATGTTTGTTTCCCCTAAGTCTATTTTTGATTGTATTTCTGCCTCTTATAAACAAGTGTTCTACTTAAAACGGTTGGATTCCCAGGGAAGGATTTAGAAGGCTATTTTGACCACGATGTAAGAAAGCGAACCCCTAGTATGAGACTGGGGACCCTTTCCCTCTTTGTTCCTCTTATCTGCTTTCAACAAGTGTTCAGTAAGATCAGATCACTTAAACAGAGAAGGTTCAGGCCCAGGATTTTGAACTCAATATCTCCTTCTCTTGCTGTAAACATGACGATAACTGTTTGGTGTCAAGGGAGCATACAGATTCACAGAACTCCTCTAATTTTCTGGGGACCTCAACCCAAGTAAAGAGCATAGGAAGACCTTCAAGTAACATGATGTGACTCGCTAATAAATTCAATATTGTGCTGGCTGACTATTCATAGCATAGCTTTTATGAAAGGGTGTGTGTAACAGTGGAGACAGCTGAGAGGGTCATAGCTTTAATTATCTGAGGAGGGCATTCAGGTCACACTCATCCACCCATTTGTACTTTTATTTTTCTTTAAATAGCTGAGTCATCTCAGTCATGGAAAAATTTTAAAAATACTGCTGAAAATAGCAATTACATTATGGCGATGATAATGATTGCTAATCAACACTATTAGACCGATTCAGGTTGCATGAGAATATTCCTCATTTCTGGAAAGGCATGAATTTTCCCAGTTTCTGGAATAAATATTTTATCACACCCTGAAACAATTAATTTGTATTATTTTTTAAAGTATACACGTTTATCTTATACATATGCTCTATCATCTTCGAGTCCTCCTGGAAACATACACACAAACACACAGACTAACATATGTCTATTCCCCTTTTCAGCCACAGTCTCCACATTTCTTAGTATAACCACACTCAAACCAGATACATCTTCACAGTAGCATATTTGGTGAAAGGTGGAGACATGTCACACTTTTGCATTCATTTATTCCTCCCACATGTTTTCTAATTCTCTGTCACTGGGGTGGGTTATCCAACTTTCTT
Organism: Chlorocebus sabaeus; assembly: GCF_047675955.1. Classification (NCBI taxonomy): domain Eukaryota; kingdom Metazoa; phylum Chordata; class Mammalia; order Primates; family Cercopithecidae; genus Chlorocebus; species Chlorocebus sabaeus. Next base: position 23,779,733 of record NC_132911.1, read on the forward strand.
TGATGGATATGTTCGCCTATTTAATAAATCCTACCAAGTACCTGTTGTGTGTTAAATACTATGTTACACTCCAGAAATTGAAAGATCAATAGAATAGAGTCCTTGGAAGTAAGTTATCAGCCCTGTGGAGAGAATGTCACAGAATCAGAAAATTTTAATAGTCACAACAGATGATTTGAGAGTACAGAAGAGGGACACCTACTGCCTTCTGAGGTCAGAGTATGCTTTCTATAAAGGGGATAGTTTAACCACTACATAGAGCATGAGTCGAAGTTATTAACTCAGAAAAGGCTGAAGAATAGAGGGATAAGAGGTTACTGACTGAAAGGAGGACTTGGGGGAGTGTATTTTAGGAATAGGACAGAGTATAGAGGGAGTGACATGGTATAAAAGTGATCCTCAAGCAATTCCATGTTGCAGAAGTGTAAAATGAGGAATGGTTAATGACTAAAACAGAGAACTAAGAGATAGATAGGGGACAGATGATGGAAGGATTTACCTGCCATTTTATGGTATCTGAGTTTTTTTCTTTGTTGTTGGGACTTACTAGATTTAAATAATGGATAAGTAGCATAAACAGACTTGCTGGTTGGATCAGTTGCTGTAGCATAGGCTTGAGGATGGATCTGAATAGGATGTGAGAACCTTACCTGCTCACATGGAGGGAGGCTTATCTGCTACAATTCAACAGAAGTCCAATAACCATTGCAAAAATAGTCAAAGTATATGAACACAAAGCTTATGGAAAAGGATATACAGATGACTTCTAACATTATTAAAACTCAGTCTCATTTATGATAAAAGAAAATTAAAATTCCAATGAAATATTATTTTTTCCTGTTGGCAGAGGTCAAAATTTATGCGCACACTGTGCTTATGAGAGCAAGAAAATACACACATTCTTGCATTTGTGATAAACTTTTAAATCAGTAAAATCTATATAGAGAAAAAAATATATATCTACATATATAACATGCATGTATACTTTCAACCATAATTCCACTTCTAAGAATTAGCTTATACTCTCATATGGAATAAAAGTGGTTATATACAAGGTTCTTATTGCAGTGTATTTTATTTGTAAAAGAAAAAGATTGAACACATTTTAAATTAGCAAATAATGAATAGCTGACAGTATGTACATGTCTTGGAATAGTAAGCCACACTAAGAATATTGATAATTCTTTATATATGCAGAGAGAATGACCTCCAAAAAAAGTAAAGAAAATGGTACACAAGATGACGTATTGCATGGCTACATATGTATGGGAAGAAACCCACATGAGTGTGCCTAGAATATTTCTGGAAGAATACATAAGAAATTGACAATGAGGGTGGCCTCTAGTGGGGCTTCAGGGATAGACAGTGACTTATTTTTCATAGTATGCTCTCTTGTACTTTAAAATCTGCATCACATGCATTTATTACCTAGTCAAGGACGGAAAAGAAGGGAAAGGCGGAGAAGGAGGAAAGCAGAAAGAAAATAACAAAGGAAGAAAGAAGAAGAGAAGGAAGAAGAAAAATAAATTAGGGAAATTGATGCGTAAACTGAATTTCTGCCCTACACGGGATCAAGAGCTGAGCATTGGAATCCACGTGGAGTAAAGAAATGTACTTGCAACCATATCACACTCTGATCCTCAAAGTGTGCTACCTCCTCACATCCTCAGACACACCGTGGCTTAGCAAAGGCACACATATCAGCATTATGACATCTTTTCTCACTTATAGAATAGAAAAATAACATTTTCCTTATGAATTCCTAATCATAAACTTGTCTTTATTTGCATTTGAAGACTACTTTGTATTAGGTATTCTAAGGCCAAGAAGGTAAGACAAAAAGAGGTTTGGGGTAGGTAATATGATACATAGCAGAATCAAAAACCATTCTAGCAGCATACAACGTTAGCCTAAATTTCTTAAAGTCTTCATTGATAAATCCCTTAGAATAATGACCCATGACCTAAAAATGGCCAAAGACACCATAAAACAAAATATCATGAATGAGAGATGAAAAGTTTAGGATTTCAAGAATGTCACATAACAGAGCTATTAAATAAGAATGTTTAAAACTATTAAACACATTTTTTCATAAAGGACTCAAAATCAAAAGATAACATAAAAACACTTGGCAGCATGTTAAAAGAAATCAAACAGAACTTCTAGATATAAAAATGGTTTTTGGAATTAAGTAAAAGGAGAGACATGGAAAGTATGAAAGCTGTTAAGAGTCATGAAGGAGATCGTATTTTCAGCAAGTAACTTTTCCTTGCATCAACTAAAGAAGTTTAAAACACTGATCTGGAAGAATGTCAAATTATTATCCTGTCTAGAAGATATTTGCGGGGCCTCAGTAATAGTAAAAATGCAGGTCTATATAATGTATGTCTAAATATTTAAAATGTTTCAATCAAGCTAACAAATTATTGAATGATTTATATCTTTCTTCCTTGACAGACATACCTTTATAACAATATAAGACTTTCATATGACCAAAAGAATAGCACAGTTAGCTAAATTACAAATGTGCATGTTTGGATTAAGATGTTTGAATATATAATATACAAGAATATACACAATTTATGAATTATATAACACATTTATAAAATTATTTCTTTTTTCAAAAAATCATTAGTTATATTCATAAAAATATTATTATATAATTTTGTTCCATCGACAGTAATGTCAGACAGCTCTCCTTTATTGTAGTTCTTCTATAATATAATTAAAATTATTTCATTTTCAATAATTAATAGATTTGGGAATAATCTAAGAACTTTATATTACGTTTAGACTTTTTAATAAGGATGCCTATATTATTGTTGCAGAAAAATGTTAAACATTTTAATTAAATCAAATGCATTGCTCTCACATAGTTTCACCATCTCTTAATGTGATATCTAGAATCCTACACTAATAAAAACAATTGTTATATCCAGACATACATGAATACAAACTTCAGAATAATATATTAGTCAAGGTTCTCTAGAGAAACAGAACCAATAGGATATATATACATATATCTACACATATACAGAAGAGGAGATTTTTGAAAATTGGATCACATGATTATGGAAGTTAAGACATCCTACAGTATGCAATCTACAAGCTGGAGAACTAAAAAAGCCAGTGGTGTAATTCTGTCTGAGGCCAAAGACCTGAGAACTTGGAGAGCCAAGACCCAGGTGTTGAGCCAAAAATCAATAGCTCTGATGTCTGAGGGCAGCAGAAGATAAATGTCCTGGCATAAGAAGTGAGAGAGAATTTACTCTTTCTCTGCCATTTAGTTATTTTAAGGCCCTCAATAGATTGAATGATACCCACTTGTATTGGTGAAAAAGGAGCTTCCTTACTCAGTCTACTGACTTAAGTGTTAATCTCTTTTGGAAACACCCTCACAGGCACTCTCAGAAATAATGTTTACCAGCTGTCTGGGCATCCTTTAACTTGGTCAAGTGAGAAATTGCTTGGTATTGCAAAATGTTGCTCAGAATAATAAGGTTTGGCTCTGTTTTCCCACCAAATCTCACCTTGAATTGTAATCTCCATAATTCCCATGTGTCAAGGGTGGGGCCAGGTGGAGGTAATTGGATCACGGGGCCAGTTTCCTCCATGCTGTTCTTGTGATAATGAGTTCTCGCAAGATCTGGTGGTTTTGTAAGTGTCTTGTATTTTCCTGTCTTGCACTCACTCCATCCTGCTGCCCTGTGAAGAAGGTGCTTATTTCTCCTTTGCCTTTCACCATGTTTGTAAGTTTCCTGAGGCCTCTTCAGCAATGCAGAACTGTGAGTAATTGAACCTCTTTCCTTTATAAGTTACCCAGTCTCAATTCATAGCACTGTGAGAATGAACTAATACAGTCACTTGGTTCAACTGTTGCTAACTAGGCTAACTGCTAGGTATCTTGGAACTATGAATTGAAATAAGAAGATAAGCAAGAGAGTGGACTCAAGACACTACTTGGAAATGTATTGCGTTACCCAAGAATCTCTTGTATTCATCCTTTCAGAAAAGATGGATTTGGCATGTTAGGTAAGTGTCCTGCTACCTCAAGTCTTCTATTGCTCAGATCCTCTTTGCATTTCAAAGCACCATCCATCTTTCACACTGGCTGTCACACAACCCACAAAATTTAATAACATTTCAAACTAATTGCTTTTTTTTTTTTTTGCAAGAATATAATCAAGAAGATTTATTGGGGCCTACGTGGTGCTAAGTTTAAGACTGTAAGTTAAATTGTACCAACATTGAGTACTGAATCCCAAGTGACGATACTTGCTAAACATGAGTGAGAGAGGGATGACAATATATATTAAATAGGAGAGAGAGAGAGGAAGGAAGGGAGGGAGAGAGAGGAAGAAAGGGAGGGAGGGAGCAAGGGAAGGAAAGTGTGTGTTGTGAGATGCAAAACCTCTAAGACATGAAATCCAAGACGAGAGCTCCTCTTCTCTGAGTCTTTGAGTAGTGTTGCAGATTGGAGTTCTGGAAGGACAGAATAATAAGAATGAGAAAAACAATATTAAAGAGGTAGTGGGTAAAATTTTCTTTTTACATTTTTTTTTCTTTAAGTTCAGGGGTACATGGGCAGGTTTGTTATATAGGTAAACTTGTGTCATGCATATTTGCTGTACAGATTGTTTCATTACCTAGGTATTGAGCCTAGTACCCATTAGTTATTTTTCCTGATCCTCTCCCTCCTCCCACCTTCCACCCTCTAGTAGGCTCCAGTGTCTGTTGTTCCTCTCTATGTGTCCACAAGTTCTCATTATGTAGCTTCCACTTATAAGTGAGAACTTGTAGTATTTGGTTTTCTGTTCCTGCATTAGTTTGCTAAGGATAATGATGTCCAGCTCCATCCATGTTGCTACGGAGAACATGATCTCACTCTTTTTTATGGCTACATAGTATTCCATAGTGTCTATTAACTACATTTCCTTCATCTAGTCTACTACTGATGGACATTTAGGTTGATTCCATGTCTTCAGTTTGTGGATAGTGCTGCGATGAACATATATGTGCATGTGTCTTTATGATAGAACAATTTATATACTCAGTAATGTCATCATATATTTGGGTATATACGCAGTAATGGGATTGCTGGATCGAATGCTAGTTCTGTTTTTAGCTCTTTGAGGAATTACCACACTGTTTTCCACAATGGTTGAACTAATTTACACTCCCACCAACAGTGTATAAACATTCAATGAATAGAATTTTTTCGAAATAAAAGAAGGCATAAATAGCTTCAATTACAGAAGCCTAAGGAACACAGTGAAGGATAAATAAAACTGAATTTAGACAAACACATCACAGTGAGCTTTGAGACACCAAAGGAAAAGAGATCCTTTAAACAAACACAGAGAAAAAACAAACTTTTTACAAAGACCATGTTTAACATTAACATACACTTGCTGAAGAACATAATCCTGGAAGAAAAACGATAGAAACCAAAGGGAAGACAGGATATGTAACATAGAATGGTAAGCAAATAAACTGGCAAACATGTAAAACATAGGAACTCACATTAACTGTATAAAATAATAGTAGTAGTAAAGGATATATACAAGTGCAACTAACATACTGGCCAAAATATGATGCAAAATGAAAGATAGGAAATTGAAATTAAAGCATTCTAAGGCTCCTGAATACTTTGAGAGAATACTGGCAATTATAATTAACTTTAGGCACTGTTTAGGAAAGATGTGTGCTATAAGGCTGAGGCAATCAACTAACAAATGAATACTGTATACGTCACTGAAAAAAAAGATTAAAAAATCTATAGAAACATCATGATAAATAGAAACACAAAACAAGAGAATAAATCTAAATTTTAAAATATCAGTCAGACTAAGCTTATCAACTGAAAATGTCTAATTTAATACAGAGAAAAAAGAAACAATTCCAGTTATAGAAATACATCTAAAACAAGAGTATACTGAGAAGTTAAAAGTAGAAAGATAGGCCAGGCACAGTGGCTCATGTCTATAATCCCAGCACTTTGGGAGGCCAAGGTGGGCGGATCACGAGGTCAAGAGATCCTGGCCAACATGGTGAAACCCCATCTCTACTAAAAATACAAAAATTAGCTGGGCGTGGTGGTGCGTGCATGTAGTCCCAGCTACTCGGGAGGCTGAGACAGGAGAATAATTTGAACCCGGGAGGCGGAGGTTGCAGTGAGCTGAGATCATGCCACTGCACTATCAGCCTGGTGACAAAGCAAGACTCCATCTCAAAACAAAACAAAAAAAAAGTAGAAAGATGAAAGAAATTACACTAGACAACTCACCAAAAGAATGCTAGTGAAGCTATAGCACTATTAGGAAAAATATTTTAAGGCAGAAAAATCATCACTACATAATCATAAAAAGAACTTACCAAGAAGATGTAAATCTGTATGCAACTAATAATAAAGCTTCAAATTGTATAAGGCAAAACCTGACAGATTTACAAGAAGAAAAATTTAAATACATCATTATGATGACAGAATTCAGAGTTTGTCACTAAGTGATTAAGAAGAAAATATGTATGTGCATATATGTAGATATATACATATTTATTTAGAAATTGTCACTATTCAGATATTCTTGATAAATGAAAACTGACAATTTCATAAACAGAAAATTAAGTCCAGTAATTAAAAAGCATACATTCTTTTCAAGCACTCATTATAATCACTGCAATTATTGCAACGAATAAGAATTAAGTAAAGTAAAATTAACTGCTAATTATATCCTATTAGTCAAAAGTAAAATCTAAGAATATGACAGGAGAAACGCTCATTTCCAAATGTCAATTAAAAAAAAAAAAAAAACCTTAAGATATCTGTAAAAAGTTTAACAGGATATATGTAAGACTACTGATGAATTAGTAAATTCAATTAAACAGTAGAATAAATGATAGAATAAATATAGTATTCTATTTTAAAAAATAAGAATAAGGATTATAAGAATGCAAGGCCTACAAATGTGAAACACTGCTAATGTAGTTACGAGGAGATTTTAAATGAACTTTGATAAACTGAGCCTACCATTTATTTAGAAGAGGAAATGCTTAAAAATAGCATAGATGTAAATATGGGGAAAATTGTCCTATGAGCTATCAAAAATGATGCAAGGCAAACTCAATTAATATGATATGGTTTGGTATAGGAGTAGAAAGAGATCAAGAGAAAAACAAGTCCAAAAATGTTTAAAAGAATATGTAGAAACAATGAGATGTAAATATTTAAAAGAATTAATACTTTAATGTCTCTTGATAGGAAAACTCAAAAAATATTTTAAAAATCCAGATCTTCTTAAAGTTATCTATAATATTAGAAATACCCCATGTTTTCCTTGGCTTGGTGTTAGCAAGGAAAGATTATTTTACTTTATTTACTTATTTTTAATTTAGAGGTGGGGCCATTTTATTTAAATATCTAAATGGAATCTTCAGTGTTTCACTTATTTCATGTGTTGAATTCATTTACACTGGGTCCTGTGTCAGTAATTTCTAGACTTCCTAGACAAGATATAAAAAGGATTCAAATCTACTCAGTAACATTTATCCCTCTTCATGTGACAAGGATGAGAGAAACTTCTGCTTCTAGTATGGGAGCTACAGTAGGAAAAGAATTCCTCCTAATCCACTGGCAACAAGCACATTATACTGTAATTCAGGATAAAGACTACATACTTGAGAATATTCACATCCTGATTCCTGTAAACAAGGACTGACTCCTTTCAAAACCCAACTATGGTTGAGAAGTACAGATTCACAGAGACAGGCATGGAAAGATGAAATAAGAAAATAGAACGGCTAGAAAACCTCGAAAAAGAGTATTAGTAACGGGAAGATAGTCCACAAATTGACATACTAACCTATCAGAAGATAGTCCAGAAATAAACTAAAAATCATGTTGTAGATAATAAGTGCTGGAAATACTGAGTACTTACTATGTGCTTTCATGCTTTTAAGTCCTTTAGAAATACTCTCACTTAAGCATTAAATCAACCTTATAAAGTAGATGCTATTATTATCTTCCTCTTACAGAGGACAAATTGGGGCAAAATTTTGAATAAATATGAATAGGTGGATTTAGGAAATAGTGATGGGATCATTGATTCACTTTCTTAAAAAAATATAGCTATATCTATAGTTTTACCCAAACATAAATTACAATGCATCAAATGTTTAAATGCAAAAGATGAAATCATGATAAAACTTTGAAAGCATAATAACAGAATACTGAAGACTTTCTAGTGGAGATAAAGTTCATGGCTTTTTAAAATTACTAGACGATTCATAGTAAAGAATATTAAAGTGGCTAAAGTATGAGAAAAAGTCAAGATAAAGATTGTTTTGTTTTGTATGTGTATGTGTGTTTTAGGATGAAATAGACCTTTTCTTGAGAGGTAAAACCCATAGAGAAAGATGAAATTTGTAAAAATTTATGAAACAAAAATATTTGAGAGACAAAGAAGAACATAAGCAGGAATTGGATTGGTTTTGAACTAGAAGACAGAACTCTCACATTCTAAAGTGAATGAAGCCTGGGAGCAGTGGCTCACACCTGTAATCCCAGCACTTTGGGAGGCCAAGGTGGTCAGATCCCTTGAGGTCAGGAGTTTGAGACCATCCTGGGCAACAAGGTGAAACTTGGTCTCTACTGAAAAATACAAAAATTAGTCAGGTGTGGTGGCACACACCTGTAATCCCAGCTACTTGGGAGGCTGAGGCATGAGAATTGCTTGAACCCAAGAGGTGGAGGTTGCAGCGAGCAGAGATTGTACCACTGTACTCTAGCTTAGGTGACAAAGCCAGAACAAAAATAATAAAATGAATGAAGTTCTGTGTTGAAATTTAAACTTTTGTGGTGACTTACAAATCATATATAAGGTTGGGTGTTTCTTTCTTTCTTTCTTTCTTTCTTTCTTTCTTTCTTTCTTTCTTTCTTTCTTTCTTTCTTTCTCTCTTTCTCTTTCTCTTTCTTTCTCTCTTTCTCTCTTTCTCTCTTTCTTTCTTTCTTTCCTTTTTTTTCTACCAATGCTTAACTGAGAGAGGAGAGAAAACACCATAGAAGGGATTTGGAGTAAGAAGTTGTGGGTGCAGCAGAAGGAAGGGGAAGAAAAAGTTGAAATTTCTGGTGAAAGGGGAAAGGATTTCTTTTGGGGCCCAGCTTGGGTAGGATTAAGGGTTAACTGTGGACTGAGAGATTAGGAAAAAAATAGATGTTTCCTAAAACGTCATGGCAGTGCTAATGGAGACTAGAAGAAAGGTTCGAAACTGGAGAGTTAAAATGGGAGGAAATTGTGATGAAGTGAATGTGGGGCTTGAGGAGGGGAGGCATCTGGTATGACTTCCATGTTACTGTCTTTCTTGGACTACTCAGTACATTTATAAACTTAGGAGTATGGAAAGGGGAGCAGGACTAGGAGAAAAAGGATAAATTGAGTTGGAGACAAATTGAGTTTCAGGTGCATATGTTTGTCCAGATGACCACATTTAGTAGGCATCTGTGAAAGTGAATTACAGGTTCAGCAATATTTTAGCTCAACTTCCCCAGAAGCAGATGCTGAGACAAAATTCATGTACCTGTGACATTCAAGAGTTGCTTGTAGTTCTTTCAGTAAGAAAGGAGTCAGACAAGAGTAACGTTTTGGTGACGTTTCAGGCTTCCCCAAAGCCAAACAGAACTCTGAGGAATGAATCACACCACAAAGCTGGTCCTGCTCAAAGCAAGATATCTAGGCTTTTATACCATTGCATCAGTCATTAGCTATGGTCTGCCCCAAGGGACCAACTTCCAGGCACTTAAGGCCCTTGGTTTATTTAGGCAAAGTGGCTCCAGTAGTCCAAGGAATGCCTTCTGAAGAAGGTTGCTGGAGCTAGCCTTTAGGATCAGAGAAATGCAAATCAAAACCACAATGAGATACCATCTCATGCTAGAGTGGCTATTATGAAAAAGTAAAAAAGTAACAGATGCTGGTGAGGCTACAAAGTGAATGCTTATGCACTGTTAGTGGGAATGTAAATTAGTTCAGCCACTGTGGAAAGCAGTTCGAACATTTCTTGAAGAACTTAAAAACCGAGCTAACATTTAACCCACCAATCCTGTTACTGGGTATATACCCAAAGGAAAATAAATCATTTTGCCAAAAAGACACATGCACTTGTATTTTCATTGCAGTATTATTAATAATAGCAAACACATGGAATCAACCTAGATGCTCACCAGTGGTGTGGATTCAATAAAGAAAATGCAGTACGTATACAGTGTGGAATACTATGCCGTCATAAAAAAGAATGAAATCAAGTCCTATGCAGCAATATGAATGCAGCCGGAGATCATTATCCTGAGTGAATTAATGCAAGGACAGAAAACCAAATACTGCACATTCTCACTTATAAGTGGGACCTACGCACTGGGTACTCATGAACATGAAGATGGGAATAATAGACACTGGAGACTGCTAGAGGGTGGGGAGATGGAGGGAGGAAGGGCTACATATTGCGTACCATGCTCACTACCTTGGGATCACTCAGATCCCAAACCTCATTATCACACGATATCCATGTAAGAAACCTGCACGTGTACCCCCTGAATCTGTGAAGAAGAGACACACAAAATAAGTGAAAGGGATCCAAATGTATCTAGTCAGGACACTGAAGCATCTAGAGACAGATCTAATTCTAGGATTCACCAATCTGCTGGGGAAAATTCAGACAGGAAGTAGGTAAGTTCCTGAAGAGAGACAGTGCAAGAGGTCAAAATGATCCTTGGGAATTTCTGACATCCAAAAGGAAGAAAGGCTTATAAAGAAGCCTGACAATTGAAAAAAGCATCAAGAAAAATGAGTAGCCAACCACGGAAATATCCTGGGGTGCAATCATGACTGGGTTTTACTTGTTTGTTTTATGATAGGATATTTCACACACACTGCTGTTTTCAAAGAGCCAATAGTGAGGTGACAGCAGAGAGTCCTGGTGAGTGGCACAGACGCGTCTCCTGGGAGAGTCCAGTCACCAGCCCAAGGGGGACCTTCCAGCTCTCTGCCTGCTTTCTATGGAGCCCCCCGAACCCAAGTCAAAAGAACCCTCACCACTGTGATGGATTTAGCCCTGTTTGAATAGCAGCAGCCTACATAAAGCTCATCATCTTCTTGACCAAGTGCAGAGTGTTTTCAATCTGGCAATTCTGGCAACCCAGAAAGCAATAAGATAATAAAGCACAAGTTTTCTGAAGGGGCAAAGGAAATTGCCTTAGGGGCTGGAAAGAGCCTGGGGTAATATTTACACAAACAGAGGCTGAATCAGACTGTGCTGAGACCTTCTGGCTTAGCTCCCAAACAGGAAATAAAGGAAATGAAGCTGCATGCATTATGGTGACTCAGAAGCTAATCTTACTACCTACTTACCTAGAGAGAAAGAGCAAGACCAAGAGAGCAAGAGTGAGAGAGAGAGAGACTAAGGACTTACCTGGAAGGAAGAGAGGGGGACTACAAAGCTGGACTAGTGTAAGGAATCTGGTGGGAGTTCTTTCTCTATGCACAGGAAAAAGCCTTCTGGTGCTTTGAGAGGATAAACCTCCGCAATTCGTCTTTTCTTTTCAGGTCTAGCACTCACCATTTTTAAAGGGCAGAGTTAGTCAGGTCTGTTATCACTGTTATTGTTATACAATTAATTATTACTGAAATAATATATGCTTACTTGGGAAACATGATAAAATCCTAAACACGATTTTTGAAATATTCCATATTCTCATAATCAAATATTGCAGATATTTCGTGTGCATAAAAATATTAATCTAAAATGACATTGTGCTTTTTATGTTAACACATTTTTAAACATCATTTTATGGCCATAGAACTTTGCTTTGCACAAATGTCACAAAGTGTATTCAACCCCTTGACTATTGTTTGATGTATTTTCTAGCCTCCTGTTTTTAGATTCAGAACAACAAATGGCTTTACCAAAAAGATAAGGTCCTAAGACCTACCAGATAGGTCTCAGATATTCTGCAGCGTGGTGGGGATCTACCGGCACTTGCATATTCCAGGCATAGCCATTGATTGTATTTGGGGAAAATGCACCACTGGTAGATAGGATGAGAGTGCAACTGGAAACTACAAGAGAAAGAGCTGTATCCACACATAATACCTCCAACCAAGTTAATGATGCAAAACTATTCTCTGGTTTTATGAGAGTATTGAAAAGCTAACTGTGCAGGTCTAATATGATAATTGCTAGTTGAAGCCCCTGTGAAATCTCAGAATCCTAGGGAATGTCTCCAGCAACACCACATACACTATGCCACCTCACCCCATTTCTAGATTAGGATAAGAAAGAAATGTGAAATATGCACCTCAGCCTGAAAGAAAATATGATAAAGCTAGAAACATAAGACGATGTAGGCAAAATTTATATATATACAAAATATAAATATATAAAAATATAATTGTATTTATAAAATATATATTTCATATACATATATAAATGTATATATTTACATATTATATATAATAAAATATATATATATATTCCTGCCATTCTCTCTACTGCATGAATAGATGTTCTTCTGACATTCTTAACTTCTTTACATCCACTGCCTTTACATCCTAATTTACTCAGACTCCCTCTTGCCATGTCTATACTTTGAGGTAAAATGGTTTCATATCAGTGAACTTGGATTTACTTAATAAAATTTCTTTATTTCCTTTATCTCACCTGTTCCTTCCATTTTTTTCATCCTGATCTCCAGATAACCAGAGCTGTACTTTTTTTCCTCTGTTAATTCTTGTAACTCATGGCTGCCTCTGTTACCTCCTAAAGTTCTGGATCCCATCATCAGCCATCCCACACCTTTTCCATGAACATCTTGCATTCTTATTTCCTTCCATACTCCACATATTAATTTACTTCTGATTCCTCGACTGCTATGTGTTGCCAAAAACATCTCAGATTTAGGATATCATGTTCTCTATACATTTATGCCTTCCCAGCTTCAATGTTGCACGGACAGCTGCCCAGTAATCCTTTTATTCACGTCTTATGGATTTCCTATGACATTATCCGTGCAGCTGCTATTCCAAAACTTTTCCATGCTCACTTGAACAATCCCTGCAGGTTGCTTACCCTGAACGATTCCCCTTTATTATTTGCTAACAGAAACCCACTTTTATTCAGGTAGCACAATGCTTAGCCTGGAAGTAAAAATTATGATTGGTCTAAACCTGCTATACTAATCCCATTTTCTTTTTTAAAACATTTTACTTTAAGTTCTGGGATACATGTGCAGAACATGCAGGTTTGTTCCATAGGTATACGTGTGCCATGGTGGTTGGCTGCACCTATTGACCCATCCTCTAAGTTCCCTGCCCTCACTCCCTACCCCCAAACAGGCCCAGGTGTGTGTTGTTCCCCTCTCTGTGTCCATGTGTTCTCATTGTTCAACTCTCATGTATGAGTGAGAACATGTGGTGTTTGGTTTTCTGTTCCAGTATTGGGATTGCGGGGGCAAATGGTAAAATATTTGGTTCTAGATCCTTGAGGAATCACCATACTGTCTTTGCTATACTATATGGTTGGACTTTATACAAAAATTAAATCAAGATGGATTAAAGACTTAAATGTACAAACCCAAACCCTAAAAACCCTAGAAGAAAACCTAGGCAATACCATTCAGGACACAGGCATGGGCAAAGACTTCATGATGAAAATCCCAAAAGCAATTGTGACGAAAGCCAAAATTGACAAATGGGATCTTGTTAAACTAAAGAGCTTCTGCACAGCGAAGGAAACTATCAGAGTGAACAGGAAACACTACAGAATGGGAGAAAAATTCTAGGCTTCTTATTGAGATAACTAATTGCCTTTAAATTACTGTTAGCTGGGAGTTATGCTGTTTCTGGGCAAAAATTACCCTGTTGAATCCACTTCTTAATCTACCTATCTGACAAAGGTCTAATATCCAGAATTTACAAGGAACTTAAATTTACAAGAAAAAAAGCCCCATCAAAAAGTGGGCATAGGACATGCACAGACACTTCTCAGAAGACAATTACGCAGCCAACAAACACATGAAAAACTCCACTCATCATTAGAGAAATGCAAATCAAAACCACAATGAGATACCATCTCACACCAGTCAGAATGGCATTAACAAGTCAAGAAACAACAGATTCTGGCAGGCTGTGGAGAAATAGGAACGCTTTTACACTGTTGGTGGGAATGTAAATTAGTTCAACCATTGTGGAAGCTAATCCCATTTTCTTTGGTAGTTGCTGATGATGGAATAACCCCTGACCAGTTTTGGCTGCTGAGATTAAGGAGATAGTTGCTGGCAGCTTCTGAAAAAAGAGTGTATATATATGTGTGTGTGTGTGTGTGTGTGTGTGGCGTGTGTGTAAAGTATATATAATGTATTTATTATATATAACATTTTATATATATAATGTCATATATATTTATATATAATATATATATAATGTGTTGATTTTTTCCCTTCTTTCTTGGCTTTTTGGTGATATCCTGTAAAATAGTGATGATTGACTCTTCAACCACATCTTGCCACTTTCAGGGAAAGGTGAAGGAAATTTCACAGATGACAATCCTGTATCCTTATATTTATAGAACATCCTTGCCCCATCCTGCAGCTGCTTACTTCTAGGCTTCTTATTAAGTGAGATAACTAATTGCCTTTAAATTACTGTTAGCTGGGAGTTATGCTGTTTCTGGGCAAAAATTACCCTGTTGAATCCACTTCTTAAGGCCCAACCCTTATCACTGCTTCCAATCTCAGCAGCTGACATCACCTCCGACTTGACTAACAAGCCCCAAACTATCCACACAGCTGGGTGGATAGTGGCACATCTGGGTGTGCCACAGATGGCACAGCTGGGTCCTCTCTCATTCTATCCTGGGTCAATCCCATTCTATCTGGGTCACATCCCATTTGATCCCACAGCTGTGTCATATCCCATTCTATCTGGGTGGATAGTGACACATCTGGGTGTGCCACAGATGGCACTCCTTTTCTATCCTCCCTCTCTCCCATTCTATCCTCCCTTTCTCCTGTTTAATAGAACGGAGTGCTTTTTCTTAGCAAATTAACTCGTTGATCTATTAGAGTCCATCAGCTTGTTCTCAGTCTAGGACATGGCTCTACCAATTCCTTTATTTCACCGGAACCTTTCATCTTTTTGTTTTATTTGCCTCCTCCTCTTCCCACTAGTGAGGGAGGGATTTCCATCTTAGGGTTGCGGGGAGGACCAAACCCATGACACGCAGCGCTGTGCCTATGAGATCAACAACCGTGTATTAGTCACAAACACTCACAGCCTAAGGGAAGAGGACATCACATGCCATGCATGGGGCCACGTAGGGATTTCACTCAGGGAAATCATAAACAACCAGAGGCTGTGGGACGTTAGCAGGGCTTTGTAGCATCAAAGGGGTGAGGTGCCTTCTGGCTCCTGTAGGAGCAATGTGATGGGCTTGTTTGATATTTCTGCGCACAGGCTAAAAACTGAAGCCTGCTACTTAGGGATAAGTATTAAGTATCCTTGGTCCCCATGATAAGGAAGGTGTTTGACAAGGGAATCTTGTCCAGAAACAAATGTGAACACGTGGCTTTTTAATTCTAGGCAGACATGATCATAAACTTAAAATATGCTATTTATATATTTTAAAACTTGTTCTTTTCCAATTTGATGAATACTTTTCTATTCTTTGAAGCAAAACTGCAATTGCTTTGCGCCAACGTAATTCATCAGCAGTATGTGATTCATAATTTTAATGTCTTTACCCCAAGGTCATGTTAGATACTGAATTTGTGATGATACACTATTGTTTTATTTTTTGTTGAATATTCTTATGGCTAGATATTTGCACATATAATTTTTTCCTTTGGATACATTCTAGTAAACAAATTTTGTCAAAGAGTTTACCAAAAGCATTAACTACCTGCTTTCCATTGTCATACAGTTTGTTCTGATTTCTGCTCTTAAAAATATTCTAGAGTTCTTATTTCCATATATTTTTGATAACATCAAGCTTTATTCTATTTTAATTAACTCCAATGGAATAAGTTAAAACTGTCACTCTTGTTTAAATTCTTGTTTTCCCACTTCTTTACTGGCAATTTATATTTCTTCTTTCATAAACTAAGTATTACTATTTTCCAATGTAAAGTTCATGTAATTTTAGGATGTGCATATAATTTTTTTCTTCTATAAATAATTTTTAAAATGTTCCTGTAACATATTTAGTGATAAAATATTGGGGGATGTGGTTATTTTTAATTAAAATTACCTAGTTTTTAGTAAGAGGCCCTTCACATCTAAATATTCAGGTTTTATCTTAGGACAGTTTTCTCCTCCCTTTATTATGCCTTCTGAGCTCACTTTTTTTGGAATTCCTCTTACAATGACATCTGACCTCCCTCTTCTGTTACCTATATTTCTGATTGTTTCTTAACACTTATGTATTTATTGTCTTACTCTGATTTTTCTAGGTGACTTATTAAGATTGTCCTCTACTTTAAAAATTGTATTTTAAGCAGTTCACTGCCTCCACTGCACTTTTTCTGTTTAGTAATCGTGTCCTTAACTTATTTTCTATTGTGACTTTTTTTCCCCTCCTCTTCTAATTTCATAGCTGCCATATGCTCTCAGATTTCTTTGACAGTTCAAGATTTTCTGAAGTCCTCTTCTGATTATTTCAGCAGCTATGTTTCACAAGACACATTTACTGACTTCTCCTTTATTTATATGGATGTTTCTGTTCACCGCCCTGGTACTAACAGATGATATTTTTCCATTTTTTATTTCAATACCTTTGATACAAAATATTTTTCTATTTCAGAGAGTCAAAATGGGTGCTTTTAGAAATACATCTTTCGAGTCTCTATTTTAGTTAACAAAACTCTGCAGGAGGTGAAAAAAATCAGTTTTATTAAGGTTTAACTATGTCAGATCATATATCCAGGACTTTAGGTGAAAATAATGGGCAGTATTCTGCACAGTCAAGTTTGCTTCTGTGCTACAAAGTTTCTCTTACATAGTTGTTATGGCAGCTTGAGTATAACTTAGCCAGTGACACCCTCTCCAAATTACTTCCTTAGTAGCCAATTGGAATATCAACCATATTTCACTTAGATTCTTCTTCACTTAGCAACACAAATGAGTGACTTCAAAAGAAGACTCCCTAGTTCTCCAAGAAGCTAGTAGGATAGATATTAGGCCTTTACCAATTGCCCCAAGGAACATCTGCCCTTCCAGTGTTTTATTTTTTAAGCTAGAAGATGGTATTGTAGTTCTGCTAGGTAATAAGTGCTATTTTCTCCAAACACAGACTCTTGAATAGTGATGAACAGCAGTTCACTCAGTAATTTCATCAATCATTTTTCACCTGTGGGTATATTGCATGTAGCCTTCTTCAACACTTTTCAAACATTAAACTATTCCTTGTATAGTATCAATATACATTTTCCCCATTATTTCTTAGGATTCTTTTTCCAAATAACTTTTGTTTTGTTTTGTTTTTGTTTTTGTGAGATGGAGTCTCACTCTGTCACCAGGCTGGAGTGCAGTGGCACAATCTCGGCTCGCTATAGCCTCTACCTCCCGGGTTCAAGTGATTCTCTTGCCTCAGCCCCCTGAGTAGCTGGGACTATAGGTGCACACTATCATGCCCAGCTAATTTTTTGAATTTTTAGTAGAGACAGGGTTTCACCATGTTGGCTAGGGTGGTCTCAATCTCTTGACCTCGTGATCTGCCCACCTTGGCCTCCCAAATCAAATAACATTTTTTATAGAGGTAACAGGTAGGTCTCTTCTTTTTATACTAAATAAGTAGTTCATACCCTTTCCCCTAATTTTTTATCAATGACTCATTGTTTAAGTCTTTCAATCTACTTCCTTGTTATTTTAATTACTTCCTATGTAATAACAGGTTATTACTTCTTTTCACTCTCTGTCAGAACAGGCTAGTTAATGCTGTAGTAACAAATAGTCCCACAATCTGTGGCTTTAAAGAACTAAGATGTATTTCTCATTCATGCAACATGTCCTTTCCTTTGTGGGTTGGGAGAAGGATCTAGTTCACATTACACAGCACCCCTTGCTTAGTCCCAAGCTAATGAAGCAGCTGTTATCTAAACATTCCGTCACTTAGCAGTGGAAACAAAAGGAGACATGGGGAAGTTCTCACTGGCTATCAAAGCTTTCAATGGAAAATAACACAAGTCGCTTCCAATCACATTTCATCCACCAAAACAAGTCAGGGAAACAGTCTTTAATGTACCACAAAGGAGAGAGAGGGCTGGAATATTTATGGACAGTTCTAATAACTACCACATTTCCTATCATTTTTAACCTTTAACACTATTGCCAACCCAAACTTCTAAAAATGTCCTCTTTGTTTTCCACAACACAAAATACCAATGGCCTCTTTCCCTAGCTCTCTGATTGTTTATCATAGTTTTCTCCAACTTCTTTTCTTTTTGCAATGACCTAAGTGTAGTTGATCCCTACATTTCTATCTTTGTTCATTTTCCATTTTATCACTTTTCCCGTCCTCGGCTGACCCTATTTGTGCTTGATTCTTACAGACACTCATCTATCTACTCAATCTTGAATTATTTATTTACCATGCATTTATTTTTAGTTTTACATGTGCTATGAGACATAAGGATGAATGAAACAAAATCCCTATAGGAATTTCACCGATTACTTAGGCAAAAATCAAAGTTTCCGTAAAATGTGCTTCGTGTTTTTACAGATGTGTGGTATATGTGATATTAAAAAATCGTAATTCCAGTGATTAGCATTACTAAGGAATTTGAAATCTGGAAATATTCAAGATGATTTTCATAAACTTATGCTCAAAATATGAAAAGTAATGACTAAAGCTCTCAAAACTAAAATGACATTTTTTATTTCATTACTTCCGGGTAAAACTTATATTTTGAATTTTCTCCAGAGGAAAACTATCATAAAGAGGAAGTACCAAGAGGGGTGGCCATGGTTATTTAATACTGCTTGTGGGGTTTACCTGGATGTGAATATATTTCTAATCAGAAAATGTAAAATTACAGATACCAAGATTTAGTCTTTTAAAAAAATTATCTAAATTAATTAGAAAATATAAGAAATAGTTCTGAGTCCTCAGAGGTCCAACGCTATGTGTATTCACCTCTGTGTTAAATAGAACCCTACACACAGTAGTGTCTCAAAAATATTTATGGAATAAAATTAATTTATTAAGAGAATTGACTTTTTCATCGTATTTTTTATGTAGAAGTTAAACAGAAAATCCCTCTGGAATATTAAGAAGATTAATGAAAATAATAAAGACTACTTTAAGATACCTAGGTTAGTGACTTTGAGCTGCCACTGACTCTTTATGAGCAAGCTACTTAACCTTGCTGTGGCTTGGTTTTCTAGCAAACTCAAATCAATGAGAAACCAATGATTTCAAACAGAAATTAAATGGTGATCAGGATGAGTTTAAAGTAGTAATACTTTACTTTTCGTACCTTTAGATTCATGTGTGTTTGAGTTACTCAGTCTAACATCCTTAAAACCCCTAACCTCCAAAGCCAAATCCTATATGTTTTTATTATTTTGAGGGTGAGAAATGATGTACAGTGGTTACAGCCAGTATGTAGAAGTCGATCTACCCCATTCCTAGAAAAGTAGACATGTGAGTAAATATCCAAATAAACAAGGTAAAAACAAATATTTTCCCATAAAACCTGTATTAGGATTATCTAGAGGGACAGAACTAATTATATATAATATACATATCCTATATATTATATATACACACATATACATGTATATGTATGTGGGAGTTCATTAAGTAGTATTAACTCGCACAATCACAAGGTCCCACAATAGGCCATCTGCAAGCTGAAGAGCAAGGAAGGCAGTCCAGGGCCCAAAACTGAGGAACCTGGAGTTTGATGTTCGAGGGCAGGAAACATCCAACACAGGAGAAAGATGTAGTGTAGGCTGGGAGGTTAGGCCAGTCTAGCCTTTTCACATTTTTCTGCCTGCTTTTTAGTCACTGGCAGCTCATTAGACGGTGCCCACCCAAATTAAGTAAGGGTAGGTCTGCGCCTTCCCCAGCCCACTGACTCAAACATTGATCTCTTTTGGCAACACCCTCACAGACACACTTAGGATCAATACTTTGCATCATTCAATCCAATCAAGTTGACACCCAGTATTAACTATCACAAAACTCAAATCAATCACTGGCATTTCTCAAATTCAACATAATGTGGGAGAGGGAAAGAAGTAAGTTAGAAACATATTTTGATTTGTTTCCATTTCAGGACATGCAGAGTCTCTGAAATGTATATTTTCATAAAATGAAGATCAGCTAATTGCAAACATATTCATCCCCTCACACTTTTGGACAAACCCTTTATATGACAGGTATTCATTAAGATCATATGCATTATTAAGGAGGCCATATTCAAGCACCATCTGCAATGTAAAGAAAAAAATATATATATATAGTGAAAACAGATGACCCTCGAGAGTGTAAACTTGCAAAGTCACAATCTCAAACATACCTGTGAGTAAATGCCCACGTACTAATTTTGAAGTTAAAGACCATGCTTCATACTTTGAGAAAACTCAAGACCTTGCATTTGTAGGAGAGACCCAGAATGACTCTGGAGGAAGACAGCATCTTAGTGGTGTATTACATATCAGTCTTTGCAAATGCTCTCATTGGAGGCATTCACTATAGCAATATTCATCGTTGATGATTAAGCCACAGACCTAATTGTCTGTTAATCAAATGCTCTTTCATAATGTTTCTCTACTAATTCATGTTGGCACATTTGTTTGTTTTTATTTATTTATTCGTTTTGAGATGGAGTTTTGCTCTTGTTGCCCAGGCTGAAGTGCAGTGGTACAATCTCGGCTCACTGCAACCTCCACCTCCTGGTTTCAAGTGATTCTCCTGCCTTAGCCTCTTGAGTAGCTGGGATTACAGGTGCCTGCCACCATGCCCAGCTAATTTTTGTATTTTTAGTAGAGATGGGGTTTCACCACGTCAGCCAGGCTGTTCTTAAACTCCTGACTTCAGGGGATCCACCCACATCGACCTCCCAAAGTGCTGGGAGGCATATTTATTTAACACACTAAACTCTGGAATAATATATTCTTTTGTAGTACAAAAGTTGAGCTTTTTAAAGTTCAATTTGTTCTTTCCTTTTTTTTTTCTTCTTCTTCTTCTTTTTTTTTTTTTTTTTTTTTTTTGATATGGAGTCTCGCTCTGTCACCTAGGCTGGAGTGCAGTGGCATGATCTGGGCTCTCTGCAACCTCCACCTCCCAGGTTCAAGCCATTCTCCTGCCTGTTCTTTACTTTTATTGTCATTTTGGATGAAGGAAAGATGAATGACTTACATTACAGATTTGAGCATATTTGTTTAAGGATATAGCTAAGATTTTTTTAAGCTATGTTGTTTTCATGATGTGCTTTGCAAAATAATACATTCTACTTGACATCTTATAACTTGATTATATAATTTTTAAAATTTGGTTTTAGTTCCCTCCTTGACTCTGGGAGGAGTGTGATTTCTTTCCCTTGCAGAATGAGTCTTTCCATTTAATCTATTCGAGTTTGGGACTCTGACTTCTCAGCTTATTGTTTCTAAGGAAATGTGCAGGAAACGTCACATATCAGCTTTTGAGAGTAAAAATAATGAATGGACGTGTGAAATGAGTAAGAATTAGTCTTACCCTCTGTCCCACCTAGGCCACGTGTTTGCCTTGTGCCTCATTTCCCACAACTGGAAGCTCCCAGCTGAATAATCATATCCCAACATGCTGAGCTAATTGAAGAAAGGTGCTATATAAACATGAGGTACCATTATTATGGTCATTTTCCCAGACCTTGGGGTTCTCCACCCACTTCCTCTAAACTTACAATGAAATAAAAAAAACGTAGCCGCCAAGTGGATGCAGATTTGAGAACAATGCCTTTGGCGCCCTCTAGTGGTCTCCTCTATGTAGAAATCACTTGGATGATGGAGGCTTAGTTCAAGACAGAAATTTCCTTCAAGCCAGTTTAGAGGGGAACAGATACGGTAGAAGCACATAAATCCTTCACATTAATATGTTTAAACAAAATTATCATGTACAAAAATGTCAGGCAGTCTTCACTATATTTAAAAATAACATTAGCATCTTTTCTGAATGGGAAAGCCACAACAAATATTTTTCTTGACAACCTAGTCACTCAACAAGTTGCTGCTAGGGCAAATCTCTCTATCCTGAAACTGAAGGCTACATTATGGATGCTCGAGAATATGTGGAAGTACTTAGCAACCAGGACATCTAGTAATCAGCCAGTACTTTATGAATGCTTCTTGAGTCTGTGTCTTGTCTCAAATCCACCATGATCTAGCTGAATGAGGTCAAACAAACCATTTGTCCTAGCTGACCTACAATTTCTTCATTCCTAAAAAGAAAGTATTGAACCAAATTGGTGGTTTCTAAAATTATCAATTGCTTTAATCAGCTGAGCCCATTTTTATGGATGAAATATTCCACAGAATGCAAAACTATAAAATAAAATGAAAGACTGTGGAACCATTCCAGCTTAGGCTGTGTCGAGGAGGCTGAGCTTGGTCAACTTAGATCTTCTTTTCATTTCCCCCAGAGTCTCTTCAGAAGCCTGATACAACCCTAGAACTCCATGGTACACAGTTCAAAAATCATTTTTACTTGTCATCTCTATTGTTTAAGCTCTAACTTTAAAAATGCCTTAAAATATTATTTTATTAGTTTGCTGATAGGTGACTATTATTATTTGAGACAGAGTCTCCCTCTGTCGCCCAGGCTGGAGTGCAATGGCATGATCTCAGCTCACTGCAACCTCCACCTCCCAGGTTCATGTGATTCTCCTGCCTCAGCCTCCCGAGTCGCTGAGATTACAGGCATGCACCACCACGCCCGGCTAAATGTTATCCAGGCTGGTCTTGAACCCCTGACCTCGTGATCCACCCCCCTCAGCCCCCCAAAGTGCTGGGATTACAGGCGTGAGCCACCAAGCCTGGCCGGTACTTAAATTTTTGACCTTTCTATTGCTCTCTAGTATTTTTTTTTTAACTTCAATCATTAGTATGTGCACAGAGGTAGTGACGTTAAATAAAAATGTACTCCCAAGCCTCCTGTGTATCCTCATAATGCTTTTAATATTTTATGAGTCTACAAATACTTCTATTTAATCACACATACTCCTGAGTATCAGATACTCAACTTGATGCTGGATTTTAGCAGGATAAAGAAGCTGATTGAAGTGTAATCCAGTGGACAGAATTTTAAAGGCTAGAAAGTACTATCACATAATATAACTGGATAATGCCAAAAATGTATATGAATACTGACATTTATGTGACAAAGTAGTCTACATTTTATAGCTGTTCAGAGAAAAGGGAGAACAGTATGTTTTGAGGAATCAAAGGACAAAGTGAGAGGAACTTAACCTATAAGAATAAATGACCTTGGATACTCAAAAGGATCAGAGGCATATTTTAAAAGTCTTGATAAAATGTGGGCAGGACTGAATATACAGAACCTAGCTTTGCGAGGCCATGGCAATGCAGTGGGACCACAGGCTTTAAATTCAACGGTTCCATTGCTTCACCCTGGCTCTACATTTTTGTCAATGAGAGAATGTTCATGAACACACAAACAATATGTGACACTAAATATTTATCTATTTTCCTCCCTTAAAGGATGATATAAAGAAAAAAAACCTACTCTGTTCTTATATATATGTACTTTTTATCATGTAAAACATAAGAGTACAACATATTTACAATATAAGTTCACAAAGTATATTTAGAAAGGTTATTTAAGTTTTAACCTTTAAGCAGATAATTCATTTTTAAAATTTATTTTTAATACATAAATCAATAATGTTAAGTGTTGGTATAACACTTAGAAACATGAACATATATGGGCATATGAAAAGTTTCTCACTGTCAGGTAAGCATGCCTCAGGAACTCTACTGGCTAGGTAAGTGCTGCCCTAAACAGACAGCACATGTCATCAGTCATCACCTACCCAAGAGGTAGACTATGTCATAATATTGGAAATCTCACCTTTCAAATGGAACATGGCTAGATGAAAGGTCTTTTTTTTTTTTTTCTTATGTCATTATAAAATTCCATCTTCAGGGAACAAAAGTCAGATAGAGAAGGTAAGAGGTAACCTGAAAGTTAGCTGATTCTTATAAAATAATCACCACTTCTAGTTGATCTTCACCAAAATACACCATACCCCTCACCTATTACAAAATTGAGGAAAAAGCTGTTTCTTCTCATAAGTTGCTATTGCTGCTCTTTTTCATTTCACACCCAGGCTCATGTGTTTTCTGGCTCTGGAAGGGAGTAAATGGGGGCAGGAAACATGGTTTTACCTACTCTACTTCCTGCCAGGTCAGCCCTAGGAAGTGCTAAGTACCTGGAGCTGTTGGTTCAAGTCAGGTCCTGAAATCTCCCTGAATCAGTTTGGTTCATGCCCTGGAGAAGGAGACTTGCTGTTAATAAAACATATAGCCAGACTAAGAAAGAACACTGAACGTCTTTCATCACATTTAAGTCAAGGGCAAGAAAAACAGGATAATCCCAAGGATGCTGGAAGGGTATTTGAATATGAAAAGTCAGCATCTCTTCTCTATTGAAAAATATTTTAGTGCACTTGAAATTAAAAAATTATATTTGAATATGTAGGTAACATATTTTCTAGGGAGAAAGGACATATAACTATTGGAAAGAAGGACAGATAATTACTATTATGCAGAGAATGTACCTAACAGGAAAATAAAAACATTGCTTTGACAACTGTGTAGAATCAAGAGATTCAATTTAAGCAAATGATTACAATACTTACATATGAAATTTCATATATGTTCTCTAAAACAGCCATAACAGCTTCTACTGTGAATGGAAAAATAGTCCATTCAAAATATAATGGGATACACTCCATTCACAATAGTAAGAAAAATGAAAATACCATAAATAAACCATAACAAGAAATATTTTAGACAAAACTTGAGAAGATATAACAACAGAAACGACATAATGGGGATATGGTCTATTGTCTTTCTGAAACACGCAAAGTTTATTTCTTGGCCATCCCAGTCTGATGCTGCAAGTGGTAAAAGATTATTTTAACACAATTTTATATCACTGTTACTAACTTTGAGTCCATGCCTTGAGCAGAGAATTTTGGACTTTAAAGTTTGGAGTTTTAGATTGTGTACCACTATCAAAAGCAAGCAGCTCACCTCAAATCCCTTGATGTTCTCAGACTTACAGCCTCTTCCATTCACCAGCCACCCAGGCTTCCAAAATTTCTGTTTAATGGGCTCTTTATTACAGGTGACCATAGAGAGCCTATGCATGTCATCAGCTGCCAGCTGCCAGAGAGTTCAAGCCCTTAATTGTACAAAAATTTTTTATGGCTGTCAGCACCAACAAGACCAGGTCGTAAATCCTGAATTTCACCAACTTCTTTGCTGGAAAGGCTCTTGGCTACAATTTTTTTCCAGCACTACTTTTCGTATTAGTTTAGTCCTAAGCACAAAAGTCCAACTAAGAGATCCAGTGTCAAAAATACATTATTGTAAACAAAAGAATGATGAGTTTATGAAGGTAGAAATTATTAAAGGACAGTGATAACTTACAGAATCTTTTGACATGCCAAGAAAATAAGCTTGGAGGTTACACAGGCAGAGATCATGTCTCAAATCAGAAGAGGACACATTCTTCTGCCACTGCTGAGATTTAGGTGGCACATGTAACTGACACTGGACACTTATGCCACTGGAATTTCAGGGACGAGTTCCTGCTTATCCTGGGTTACCTATCAGTCTACAGAGTTATTCAAACAAGTCCATCACAATGTTTTATAGGCACCAGGGAGCATCCTGTTTCTTGATGCTGTTTCTAACAGTCCTTGGTTGTGCATTTGGTTCCTGAATGCAACCTCTGTGTGGTGCAATGCTCTCCTCTCCCAGGCTGACTATATGTGACTAATAAACTGATATGGTTAGGCTCTGTTTCCCCACCCAAATCTCATATGGAATTGTAATTCCCACTTTGGGGGGAGGGACATGGAAGGAGGTGATTGGATAATGGGGGTGGATTTCCCCCTTGCGGTTCTTATGCTAATGAGTTCTCATGAGATCTGGTTGGTCAAAAGTGTGTAACACTTCTCCCTTCCCCTTCCCTCTGTCTCCTGCTCTGCCATGGTAAAATGTGTTTGCTTCCCCTCCAACTTCCACCATAATTGTAAGTTTCCTGAGGCTCTCCAGCCATGCTTCCTGTACAGCATGTAGAACTGAGTCAAGTAAACCTCTTTGCTTCATAAATTACCCAGTCTTGGGTAGTTCACTGACAATTTCATCTGTCCATTGTGTTGGGTGTTTTGTTTGACCATCCCCCTAACCCTATGGTGAGAATTATTTCCTCGTTAATAAAATGAAGAAGAGGCCAATAGAAGACCTTTGTATAGTTATATTTTGTTTTCAATGCCAAATCACAGTATAATCATTTATAATTTTTTAAAAATAATTAAACTTAGCATATGTAGAATAATCCACAAAACTTGACTGAGAAGAGAACAATACAGATGTCTGTGATCAAGTTCATGTGTGTGGAGACCATGGCAACTTTCCCAGGACTGCAACTTATCCAGCAGCAGGTGCAAGAATAGCAAGTGCAGTACATGATCCAATGCGGTCTGCAGCCTGTTTTAGAATGCCTGTGAACTAGGAATTATTTTTACTTAAAGGGTTGTAAAAATAAGGAAAGAATAATATGCAACAGACACCAAATGTGGACTGCAAATATACTATCTAATATACTATCTAATCCCTTATAGAAAAAGTTTGCTGACCTCTAATATAAAGTAGTACAGGTTTGATTGTGTTAATTACCAATAGGTATACTTTTGAGTGATGATTTATTTATTTGCAGAGATAGGGTCTTGCGATGTTGCCCAGGCTGGTCTCAAACTCCTGACTTGAAATGATCCTCTGGTCTCAGCCTCCCAAAGCACTGAGATTATAGGCATGAGCCCCCATATGCAACTTTAGTGATTAGTTTAAAAGTTCTGAAGCTGTCTTCATCCACTGCATCTTTTGTCACCCAATCATTTTTCATTGTACCCTAGGCCCAAAGAAATACCTTTAAGTACTACTTATTAAGTAGCTAGGTACAAAAGATAAAATATTTATGTCCTAATGACTTAATAGCCATTTGAAAATGATAAAACACATAAATTCAAAGAAAAATATTTTTACTTCATTAAAAAATGACAGTTACTTAACTTACTGAGTGTGTGAACTTCTTAGGTCTATATGATTTCCTAAAGCCCAGAGTGGGATTGGACACTGTATTAGTCTGTTCTCATGTTGCTAATAAAGACATACCCGAGACTGGGTAATTTATAAAAGAAAGAAA
Source organism: Chlorocebus sabaeus (assembly GCF_047675955.1). Taxonomy (NCBI): domain Eukaryota; kingdom Metazoa; phylum Chordata; class Mammalia; order Primates; family Cercopithecidae; genus Chlorocebus; species Chlorocebus sabaeus. The sequence continues at coordinate 23,807,210 of NC_132911.1, forward strand.
GTTTAATTGACTCACAGTTCCACATGGCTAGGGAGGCCTCACAATCATGGCAGAAGGCAAAGGAGGAGCAAAGTCATGTTTTACATGGCAGCAGGCAAGAGAGCTTATGTATGGGAACTCCCCCTTATAAAACCATCAGATCTCATGAGACTCACTCTCACGAGAATAGCATGAGAAAGACACGCCTTTATAATTCAATTACTTCTCACCAGGTCTCTCCCATGACACATGGAAATTATGGGAGCTACAATTCAGGATGAAATTTGGGTGGGGACACAGACAAACCATATCAGACACCATCACCCTCATTTTCTGTTCTACAGTGATTCACACTTGCTTTTTAGTACAGTAACTACTGAAAACCCATCTTTACAAAGATGATCTAATGGTGAAATTGCAAGCAACTATTACTATTACTAGAAAGGAGGAGACCACCCCTCATATTATCTTATGCCCAATTTCTGCCTCCAAAGAAAGAAGAGGTAAAAACTAAAAGGCAAAAATAAAATCCATAGGCAGAGAGCCTGGTGCTGCACCCTGGGCCTGGTTAAAGATTGACCCTGACCTAACCGGTTATGTTATCTATAGATTCTAGACATTGTATGAAAAAGCACTGTGAAAATCCCCATTTTGTTCTAATTACCAGTACATGCAGCCTCTAGTCACGTACCCCCAACTTGCTCAATTGATCACGACCCTTTCACGTGAACCCCCTTAGAGTTGTAAGCCCTTAAAAGGGGACAGGAGTTGCTCACTCGGGGAACTCGGTTTTTGGAGATGTGACTCTACTGATGCTCCCAGCTGAATAAAGCCCTTCCTTCTACAACTTGGTGTCTGAGGGGTTTTGTCTGCAGCTTGTCCTGCTACATTTCTTGGTTCCCTGACCAGGAAGTGAGGTGATTAACTGACGGATGGTTGAGGCAGCCCCTAAGGCAGCTTAGGCCTGCCCTGTGGAGCATCCCTGTGGGGGACTCTGGCCAGCTTAAGTGACGTGGATCCTGAGAGCACTCCTGGGTAGGCCTTTACCCCAGTGGAATGCCTCGTCAGAGGGGTGCATGGCAGGCCCCCACGGAGGATCAACGCAGTGGCTGAACACCGGGAAGGAACTAGCACATGGGGTCCGGACATCTGAAACTTGGTAAGACTGGTCTTTGGAACTTACCTACTCCATTTGAGTGGAAGTGTGGCCTGATCACCCACACCGTGCCTTTATCGGCACCTTGGTTTTGGTTTTGACTTGGTTTGAATTGCTTGATAGGATTGGTCTTGGGAATTTGCCTATTCCATTTGAGTGGAAGCGTGGCCTGATCACCCACGGCATGCCTGTACCAGCACTTTGGTTTTTGTTTTTGACTTGACTTGAATTGCTTGATAATTTGGTTTTGGTTTTGACCTGGCTTGGATTTCTTGATACTCTGAGTTTGGTTTTGATTCTGGTTTGGTGTAAACCGTAAAAGTGTGTCTGTGCCCTTTTTACCCGTTCTTTGTTTTGTGGTATGGGTGTGGTGTTTTTTCTCGAGGAAGCATGGGTAAGGGACAAAGTAAGCCCACCCCACCAGGAACTATGTTGAAAAATTTCAAAACAGGATTTAAGGGAGACTATGGAGTACTATGACACCAGGAAAACTTAAAACTTTGTGTAAGATAGACTGGCTAGCATTAGAGGTGGGTTGGCCATCAGAAGGACACCTGGACAGGTCCCTTGTTTCAAAGGTATGGCACAAGGTAACCTGTAAGCCAGGGCACCCAGACCAGTCCCTGTACACAGACACTTGGTTACAGCTGGTTTTAGAACCCCGACCCCACAGTGGATGACAGAACAGCAGCATAAGCAGCTGGAAGAGACAAGGAAAGACCAGCAGAGAGAGAGAGAAAGGAAAGAGACAGGGAGAAAAAGAGGCAAAGAGAGAGAGGAAGAGACAGAGAGACAAAGAGGGCATCAACGAGAGAGAGAGGAAGAGAGAGGCAGAGAGAGAGAGACAGAAAGTCAAAGAGAGAAAGAGAGAGATACATAAGTAGTTAAGAGAAGAAGAAGAAGAAAAAAAACAGTATACCATATTCCTTTAAAAGCCAGGGTAGGCCGGGCGCGGTGGCTCACGCCTGTAATCCCAGCACTTTGGGAGGCCGAGGCGGGCGGATCACAAGGTCAGGAGATCGAGACCATGGTGAAACCCCGTCTCTACAAAAAAAAATAGAAAAAATTAGCCGGGCACGGTGGCGGGCGCCTGTAGTCCCAGCTACTTGGGAGGCTGAGGCAGGAGAATGGCGTGAACCTGGGAGGCGGAGCTTGCAGTGAGCCGAGATTGTGCCACTGCACTCCAGCCTGGGCGACAGAGCTAGACTCCGTCTCAAAAAAAAAAAAAAAAAAAAAAAAAAAAAAAAAAAAAAAAAGCCAGGGTAAATTTAAAACCTATAATTGATAATTAAAGGTATTCTCTGAAACCCTATAACACTCCAATAGCACTTTGCTGTCAGTGTAAACAAGGGCATAGCCCGAAAGCACTGAGGTGACTGACAACTTGTAGCCTTCCTATCAAAAATCCGTAACCTATCTGCAGATGACCCAGATGCTTTCAATCTGTAGTGACAACTACTTTTCTAACAGAAGAAAGTAGAAAAATAACTTTTAGAGGAAACCTCATTGTGAGCATACCTCACCAGTTCAGAAGTATCCTAAGGGGGAAAAAAGAAAAACAACAAAAAAACTAAAAGGTAGCTTACTAAGTTAAAAATCTTAAAGCATGGGGCTATTCTGTTAAAAAAGATGATTTAACCTTAACCACTGAAAATTCCCTTAATCCAGCAGGTTTCCTAACAGGAGATCTAAATCTTAATTACCACACAAAGGTCTGACCAGACCTAGGAGGAACTCCCTTCAGGACAGGACAATAGATTGTTCCTCCCACGTAATTGAAGGAAAAAAAAAAAAAAGTCATCTATACCAATTCTAAGTTAATTTGGACTAAACAAGGTCTTACTAATAGCATAGGATAACTGAAATTCCGAACTTACAAGGTTTTCAACAAAAGTAAAGTTTGCTAAAAGTTAACAGTGTAACATGTATTATAGTAACTTCTAATCTTGTGGCCTTAGACAGTCTAGCCCATAGGCATAAAGGAAGTTCGCTTTGGAAAAGAATGGTTATCTTCGAAAAAAAAAAGTCGGCGGGGGGGTGGGGGGAAGCAGGGGCAAAATCTGTGTAAAAAGAATGTTATATGGTAAATTATTTTCCTGAAATAAATTAACTGGTTGTTTAAAGAAAGAAATGTTTGTAATAAGTCAGAAAGTTAAGGCATGTTGAAGAATTGCCTGTAAAAGTTGTGAAATAAAAAAAAAAGTTATAAAAAATGTGTGTAAGAAAAAGAATTTATGCAAGACATGTTGTATAATTTAAAAGTAATTAGGCCTCCTGAATGTAAAACTATTGAAGAGACAGTTCATGTGCAAGGTGTATAAGGAAAGTAAAGTATACCTTTGGTAAAGGGATTATAAGGAGACATAAGAATGTCAATTTTTACTTACATTAAAAGGTTACCTACATTTTTACCTACATTAAAATGTTAATTGTGTGTAAATTCTGTGTGTAAACATATTAGCTAAAGTTAAAGGGGTATCATCCAGTTTTTCTTTGAACTGGACATTAAAGTAAAAACACAATGGGTTTTTCTTAAAGCACTAACCTGCTCTTCAACAAAGATTATAAAAGGTTAAAAAAAGTCTATAAAAATCTTACCTTATGGTCCGACATTAAAAATTGAATAAATATATCTATAAAGTTGTATTAAAACTAAGTTTAACATTAATAACATATTAATATAAAGGTGAAATTTAGCTTATCTGGTATACAAATCATACAAAAAGCATTATTAAATAGAAAATGGTGTTTGGCTTTCTTTGGTCTAAAAACTAATAAAAATAGGTGCTAAAAGAAATTTCTGTCAGAAGGCACCAAAGACTATAAAGTCCACTGTTGATGTCCCCACATTTAAAACAAAAGATCAGTTTCTTAGAAATTATATACTTGGTTTATCTTCCACTTTCCTTTCCCTCAAAACTAAAAGTCTTAGCACAGGTACCACCCCTAGAATTTCCAGTAAACCAGTGTCAGCCTGAAGATCACCTTCTCATCAAAGGGTGGAAAGAAAACTCGAGCCAGCCTGGTAAGGACCCTACCTTGTGCTGCTAACCACCGAGACTGCTATTCGTACAGTGAAAAAGGGATGGACTCAACACACCCGAGTCAAAGTGCCACCCCCTCCAGAGTCATGGGCCACCATCCCAGGGGAAAAGCCTACCAAACCAAAGCTAAGAAAAATTTAACTCTTTCATCTATTCTATTACTCTTTCTTTTCATTGCTCTATTGCTGACCATCTAGTTATTAACATAACCAAGTCAATTTCACCTCAAACTATTGCATTTAATGCTTGCCTTGTTATATACCCTGTGGGGACTTGCCAAGTCAAAGACAGCTCTCTACTTCAGAAAAGTACCCCTGTCCCTCCTGACTCTCCTCAGACTGGGCATTAGTAAACTAGGACCATTTAATCCGGGGAGATTTTGATAAAGACTCCAGTGTCAACCAGGAGTCTTGCCCCCCCAATGTAGAGCTTTTATGCCATAGTCGGTCCAACGTTCTGTGGACCACTAAAGAGCAAAGATGGACTACCCCAACTGGTTTTTGTAATTTCCTAAAATCGTACATTCATTTTACTAGAGGATCATAGAAATTAAAGACTTAAAACAAACTTTGGCAATTAAGACAGAATACCAAGATGCAAATGCCTGGTTGGAATGGATCAAATATTCCATCCACACACTAAACAAAAGCAATTGTTATGCTTGTGCACGTGGCAGGCCAGAGGCCTAGATTGTCCCCTTTCCACTAAGGTGGTCCTCCAGTTGACCAGGTGTGGGCTGCATGGTAGCTCTTTTCCAGGATGCTACAGCCTGGAGTAATAAGTCACGCCAAGCTCTTTCTGCTATATCCCAAAGTCCGGCACCCTGCGGCTCAGCCCCTGAGGGTCATCCAGCTCCATCTCCCAACACTAACTTCACTTCATGTCTCTCACGACAGGGAGGAAACTTAGCGTTCCTTGGAGATCTGAAGGGATGCAGTGAGCTTAAGAATTTTCAAGAGCTTATCAGTCAGCCCTTGTTCATCCCCGAGCGGATGTGTAGTGGTATTGTGGTAGACCTTTACTGGGCACTCTGCCAAATAACTGGAGTGGCACTTGTACTTTAGTCCAAATGGTTACCCCTTTCACCCTGGAATTTCATCAACCAGAGGGAGGAAAACTAAGACATCGTAAAGCAAGAGAAGCCCCTTGTGGGTCTTTCGACTCTCATGTCCATTTAGATGCAATTGAAGTCCCATGGAGAATATCAGCTCAATTTGAAGCTTGAAATCAAATAGCTGCAGGATTTGAGTCAATATTTTGGTGGGTGACAGTTAATAAAAATGTTGATTGGATAAACGACATCTATTACAACCAACAGCAATGAGCTTTTCATGAGTTAAAAGAAAAATTCATATTGGCCCCAGCCCTGGGGCTACCTGACCTGACAAAACCCTTTACACTCTATGTATCAGAAAGAGAAAAAATAGCAGTTGGAGTTTTAACCCAGACTGTGGGACCCTGGCCAAGGCCAGTAGTCTATCTCTCAAAACAACTAGACGGGGTTCCCAAAGGCTAGCCCCCATGTCTAAGGGCCCTGGCAGCAATGGCCCTGTTAGCACAAGAAGCAGATAAACTAACCCTTGGGCAAAACCTGAATATAAAGGACCCCCATGCTGTGGTAACTTTGATAAATACCAAAGGACATCATTGGTTAATAAATGCTAGATTAACCAAGTACCAAAGCATGCTATGTGAAAATCCCCGTGTAACCACTGAAGTTTGCAACACCCTAAACCCCACCACCTTGCTCCTGGTATCAGAAAGTCCAGTTGACCTTAACTCTGTAGAGGTGTTGGACTCAGTTTATTCTAGTGGGCCCAACCTTGAACATCAGTAGACTGTGAGCTGTATGTGGATGGAAGCAGCTTCGCCAACCCCTGCAAAATGACTCTGAAGAAGACAACAAGCCCTGCTCCAGTCACACCCAGAAGCTTACTGGTCCACACACAGCTGAAGCATGAGAAAACTCATTGCAGGACTCATTTTCCTTAAAATTTGGACTTGTACGGTAAAGACTTCAACTGACCTTCCTCAGACTGAGGACTGTTCCCAGTGTATACATCAAGTCACTGAGGTAGGACAATACGGTCCTATTATTTTATGGTTATTATAAGTGTACTGGAACTCTAAAAAGAACTTGTTTGCATAATGTTATTCTATACAAGGTATGTAGCCCAGGAAATGACCAACCTGATGTGTGTTATGACCCATCTGAGCCTCCCATACCCAGTTTTTGAAATAAGATTAGGACTGATGACTGGTGGGGGCTCATAAACGATAATAGTAAAGTGTTAGCCAAAACAGAAGAAAAAGGGATGCCCAAACAACTCACCTTGAAATTTGATGCCTGTGCTGTCATTAATAGTAATAGGAATAGGATGTGGTTCTCTTAATTAGGAAAGAGGCTATATGGCAGAAAATAAGTACATTTGACATGAATTAGGACTGTGTGGAAATGAACGTGCATACTGGTCTTGTATCACTTAGGCTACTTGGATAAAAAATGAAAAGGATCCTGTCCACCTTCAGAAAAGAAAAAGTGGCCCTTCCTGTACCAGTGGTTAGTGTAACCCCTTAGAACCAGTAATAACCAACCCCCTTAATCCTCGATGGAAAAAAAAGGGAGTGTGTAACCCTAGGAATCAATGGGGCTGGACTGGATCCTCAAGTAAAGATCGTGGTTTGAGGAGAAGTTTATAAAAGCTCTCCTGAGCCAGTATTTCAAACCTTCTATGATGAAATGAATGTGGCAGTACCAGAAACTCCAGGAAAAACAATAAATTTGTTTTTGCAATTAGCCAAGCATGTAGCTCAGTCTCTCAATGTCACTTCATGTTATGTATATGGAGGAACTGTAATTGAAGATCAATGGCCATGGGAAGCCTGAGGATTAGTACCTACAGACCCAGTTCCTGATGAATTCCCAGCTCAAAAGAATCACCTGATAACTTCTGGGTCCTAAAAGCCTCAATCATTAGACAATACTGTATAGTAAGAGTGGAGGACTTCATCCTTCCTGTGGGAAGACTCAGCTGCTTCGGGCAAAAACTGTATAATAGTACTACAAAAACAGCCGCCTAATGGAATTCAAACCACACTAAGAAAAATCCATTTAGTAAATTTCCAAAGTTGCAAACCATGTGGACCCACCTGCAGTCCTACCAGGACTGGACAGCCCCCACTGGATTATACTGGATATGTGGGCATAGAGCTTATGCCAAATTACCAGACCAGTGTGCTGGTAATTGTGTTATTGGCACTATTAAACCATCTTTCTTCCTACTGCCCATAAAGACAGGTGAACTCCTGGGCTTCCCTGTCTATGCTTCTTGTGAAAAAAAGCAAAAAAAAAAAAGCAAAAAAAAAAAAGCATAGCTATAAGAAATTGGAAAAATAATGAATGACCCCCTGAGAGAATCATAAAACGTTATGGGCCTGCTACTTGGGCAAAAGATGGCTCGTGGGGATACTGGACCCCCATTTACATGCTCAACCGAATCATATGGTTACAAGGTGTCTTAGAAATAATCACTAATAAGATTGGCAGAGCCTTGACTATTCTGGCCCAGCAAGAAACTCAGACGAAAAATGCTATCTATCGAAATAGATTGGCCCTCGACTACTTGCTAGCAGCTGAAAGAGGGGTCTGTAGGAAATGTAACCTTACTAATTGCTGTCTACACGTAGATGATCAAGGGCAAGTAGTTGAAGACATAGTTAAAAATATGACAAAACTGGCACATGTGCCCATGCAAGTGTGGCATGGATTTGATCCTGGGGCCTTGTTTAGAAAATGGTTCCCAGCACTAAGAAGATTTAAAACTCTTATAATAGGAGTTATAATAGCAATAGAAACCTGCTTACTGCTCCCTTATTTGCTACCTGTACTTCTTCAAATGATAAAAACTTGTAAGCCCTTAAAAGGGACAGGAATTGCTCACTTAGGGGGCTTGGTTTTTGGAGATGTGAGTCTGCTGATGCTCCCAGTTGAATAAAGCCCTTCCTTCTACAACTCGGTGTGTGTGAGGGGTTTTGTCTGCGGCTTGTCCTGCTACACTAGTATAATATACCATGTTAGTCAGATAGCTAATATTATTGCGTTTGCCTGGGAAAAGTAAAATATCTTGTTTTACCCTGCGAGTTGCTATGTTAATGGGTACACAATATAAAATAATGTAAAGCAAGATTCCAATAGCATAAAATGTGTATGCAAGAGGAGAGGGGAGTAAAACTGTAGAATTTTTTATGTTATTAAAATTAAGTTGTCATTAGCTCAAAATAGACCTTTGTAACTACAGAATGCTTTATATAAGCCTCATGGTAACCGCAAAGGAAATACCTCTAGTAGATACACAGAAAATAAAGAATAAAGGATCAAAGCTTACCATCGGAAAAAATTAACAAATCGCAAAGAAAGACAGCAAGGTTGGAAGAAAGAAAAAATGAAAATTGAGTATAGTATATGTCTTTATCTTTAAGTATTTTCCATTTCATTCATATTTTCCTATTTATGTGCATACAGTGCAAAGTTGTCTTCTACATATCTTTTTCTGAATTTTTGTGGTTTTCCATCTTTTCAATCTTTATTTGTGCAGCTTGCCTTTTTTCTTGATTAGATTTAGATGATCATTTTGTTAGAGAACTATTTTTCATTTTCATTATTTTCTCTTTTCTGGTATATTTCTGCCTTTAGCTAACAGTTTCTCCTTTCGTTTTCCTTCAGTTGATTTTGTTTTTTCTTTTGTTCTTTTGGATTTGTAAGTTTAATTAATTAATTAATTTTTTTTTAGTAAGGCTATATATTTTTCTCTGAACTGTACTTTAACTGTAGTCCATATATAAGGGCCATTAGATCACTATTTGGGGGTACATGAAATTTTTGTTTTATTTCATCACTAACTCACACTATTTGAGATAGCATCATTTTTATTTCTAAAAGATAGGAAGTCTTTGTTTTCTGGTTTTCTTGGTAGTTTCTAGCTTATTGATAGAATCTTTTTGAAGACGTTTTGCTATACCTGTTAGAAGCAGTTGAAATAGTCTGTGGGAAACTCATTGAGAATGTCAACGGCATTGCCAGTAATATTCTGGCATTAATTTCAGGGTCCCACTCATTCTCACTCAGACTTTGTCATAAAAATAAAATGTGTGAAGCTTAGGACTTTTAAAATAATGTGAAATCAAATAGGGATTACTAAATTTAATAACATAGGTTTTTCCTTCTGGAGTGGTTCTAAAATTCATTCCAAAATAATTGCAAGACATGATCTAGGGCAATGGTGGAATATCTTTAGAATAATTTAAAAGGGAGATAACCTCCTATGGTGGATCCTTTGAAGTAAAAAACACTCACATGGATTTGCAAATGCTGCATTGTTTTAAAATATTCTCATTTTGTCAATTCAGTCTTATTCAAAATATACTAAATTTGAAGTTAGCTACTTGAGTTAATATCCTGCCTATATAACTCATTGTGTTATCTTGAGCAAGTGCTAGAACTTCACTGACTCAATATTGTCATAGTTAAACATACAATAACAAAGACTTTCTTAAATGCATGATTTGAAGATTGTAAATATTATTCATTTAAAGCACAAAGCTCATTGCCTGCCATAATGAAGACATCCTGCAAATGTCTATTCATATAACTACCATTTGTAGGTATACACATACTCATATGGTTTGGCTGTATCCCCACCAAAATCTCATCTTGAAATCCCACATGCTGTGGGAGGTGATTGAATCATGGGGGGCGGGTCTTTCCTGTGCTGTTCTCCTGCTGCTGAATAAGTCTCATGAAGTCTGATGGTTTTAAAAATGGGAGTTTCCCTACAAAAACTCTCTCTTTGCCTGTCGCCATCCATGTAAGATGTGACTTGCTCTTTCTTGCCTTCTGCCATGATTGTGAGGCTTCCTCAGCCATGTGGAACTGTGAGTTCTCCATTAAACCACTTTCTTTTGTAAATTGCCCATCTCGGTTATGTCTTTATCAGCAGCATGAAAATGAACTAATACACACATTGATATCAAAATCACCAAAGTAGAAGCAAAAATATAAAGATCTTGTCCCACTCATACTACATTGTACTACTTTCAATTTTGTGAATCAGTAGATTGCAAACATTTTTAAGGAATAGAGTTTATACATCTTCCAAATAACCCATATATATGATGAATATGAAATTGTTATTCAATAAACTTTGTGAATTTTTGCATTCCTATTGAACAGTTTAGATTGTTCACATAAACATTAAAGCAATCTGAAAGTCTTGTATTTCTCTCATTTCGGTGTTTCACACAAATATTTGATCACTAGGTGGCAGCAATACATAGGGAAGGAGCCTGAAGATCTGACATTCGCTTGCAAAAGTTGGCTCTTCTGCATAAGCACAGCCAGCCTGTCAGCCTCCCAGTTGCTGTGATTGACCTGAGTTACTTCCCATCACTAAGAGCATTTCCCAGCTGAGGACCCAAGGCCATAGTATCCCTCTTTACCACCTCAACAGAATGGTCAGCGTGTCATTTGGGGATTTCAAATATTTTTAGTAAAAAAAATTACTGAATAAATGGTGGTACTTCAAAAATGCTGCCCACTGCTCTTAGGACTGCTTCTATTTCAACTCCAATAAGCTTGTCCTCTGTTTCAGTAGCTACATCATAAGCTGTTTCTATAGCTGTTTCTGTAGTTACATCATGAGCCCCTGTGAGGATATTTATTTTGACCTGTCAACATTTTTTACTTATACGTTCTCATCATTGTCCAAATTTAGTTATAATGGTCTATAGAATATTATTGTTTTAACCAGTCATAACACAGAGTGTAGAACTAATGGAGATTTATTTTTTTCAATTTTAGATTAATTCACAGAGTAGGTGCAAAGATAGTGCAAAGAATTCCCACATACTTTCCTGGTAAGGACATTTTACCTCTCTGCAATCCTGGTGGCTAGCAGTATTCCTCATACTATTGAATGAATGATTTAATAACAGTGGCCCTATAAAATATTGTACCTGTTAATGGATGATGAACATGATGTTTCAGTCAGCTTGGGCTGCTACAAGCAAATATCATAAACTAGATGGCTTACCAACAGAAGAAACTTATTTTTCATGGCTCTGAAGGCTGGAAGTCCAAGATTATGGTGCCAGCATGGCTGGGTTTTGGTGGCAGCTCTCTTCCAGGTTGTAAACAGCTGACATCTCTGTGCGTCTGTATATAGCAGAAAACAAGTGAACTAGTTCTCCGGCCTTTTCTTATAAGGGCACTAATCCCATTCATGGAAGCTCTACCCTCACGATCTATTACCTCCCAAAAGCCCCACCTCCAAATTCCGTCATATCATATTGGGAATTAGATTTCAAGGAATGAATTGGTTTTAAGGACATGCCATGGTCCAGATAAAGCTAAGAAACCAGTCACTATCCAAAGAAACATAAATTTGAAAGTCATTTTCATTTTCTTTTTTTTTTTTGAGATGGAGTCTTGCTCTGTTGCCCATGCTGGAGTGCAGTGGCATGATCTTGGCTCACTGCAAGCTCTGCCTCCCAGGTTCACGCCGTTCTCCTGCCTCAGCCTCCCAAGTAGCTGGGACTACAGGCGTCCACCACTAAGCCTGGCTAATTTTTTTGTATTTTTAGTAGAGATGGGGTTTCACCGCGTTAGCCAGGATGGTCTCAATCTCCTGACCTCGTGATTTGCCTGCCTCAGCTGCATGAACCATCACACCCAGCTCATTTGCTTTTCTTATTATTTCATATCCTCTTTCACATCGGCCTATTTGCATTTTATACCAATTTTCAACCATTTTTACACATTTACTATTTACTGCAATCTTTACTGTGCTCTTAGGTGAAACAGACATTATTCTGTTGATTTTACAGACAATTGAGGTGACAATTAGAGAGGTTAAGTAACTACACGATAATTTAAAAGTATAGAAATTTAAATAGTTTGACTTCAATTTACTGTTCTTTCTTCTTTGCCTCATTCTTCTTACCTCAATAGAAATATAATGAGTACTCTACTGAAAACAAATTTTATTCCGAGGTAAAAATGAGTTAAGCACTAAGGCTCTGAGCAGCATTTAATCTGAAAGCAAGAACCTTAAATACAGTCTCTCCTACTTTTTGAGTAGACTGGCTCCAGTTGTCTTCGCAGGGATAACCTCTTGTCAATAACTTTTCAGAGTTTAGAGATTTAAAGAATTTATTTTCACCTGACATGCATGGTATACCTGAAACCACCTTTGCAAAAATTATAACAGTGAGAAAATTATGGCAGTAAAAGGGATTTGACCCAACTGACTCCATTTTGCTTCTAACCTCCAAGCTGCACTTGTTCATTCCAAGGCAGAGGCTAAAATAACTTTGGGAGGAACTTAGTTTATAGCTTAACTTTGAAACAAAGATAATAACATCCCTTTCCGGAAACAAGCCCCCTTCTAGCCTGGGGACCAGACTGCCTTGTAAAACTAACCTATTAACCACAAGATTCGAAATTATGATTTAGGAAGTTATGAAGCTAGAGGTCACAGGATTCCATACGTTCCCAGTTGCTCCTAGCGATAGCATCACAATGGTAAATCCTAAGATTGAGGCTTGAGATGTTTTTTAGACCCTTAATTCTGATGCAACAGCTGGCAGCAACCAAACCAGTAATCTGGCTCAACCAGTTGTTCAATCCCACCCCGGAATAGAAGGCAGCAAGCAAAACCCATTTGACCCTGTATGATTTCATCTCTGACCCAACCTGTCAGCACCCTTCCACTCCCTGACCACCCCCCACCAAACTACCCTTAAAAAGCCCCCATCTCCACATTTTCTGAGAGACTGATTTGAGAAATAAAACTCCGGTCTCCCATTCAGCTAGCTCTGCATGAATTAAACTTTTTCTCTATTGAAATTCCCCTGTCTTTTAAACCAGCTCTATCTGGGCAGCAAGCAAGAAGATCCCATTGTATGATTACATACTTCTTGTAATAGTTAGGGCTCATTTGGTCTCAAGTATCAGAAATTCCAAACCACCCTGACTTTCACATTAATGAAATCATATCAGTTTCTAACTAAAAGTCCACATATGGGACTAACTTCAGGAGAGACTCAACTCAGACATCCAGACCATGTTACTCAGGACCTGTCCTCACTCTCTCTTTATCCTGCCTTCTGCAGCATTGACATCCCCCTCAATGTCCACACCTCCTTACTCCAGCCCACCCCACTTACCCCAAGACAGCACTAAGCTCTCAATTCATGGTAGCAAAATGGCTGCAGTGGCTCCGGGTGTTAACTTCACTCTACATTATTTAAGAGTACAGAGAGGTTCTCTCCTGGTAGATCCCAAGCAAATGCTAAGATGTATCCTTCCTTTGGCCTGAATTAGATATCATACAAACCTTACAGAACGGAAGGCAGGATCTGCTGTTGGCTATAAACCAACCAGGGGCCATGTCTGCAGCTGGGGGGGCGGGGGGTGGTCCTTCCCAAGCCTCCTGCTGCATAATGATGGCAGGGTGGATTCTCCACCATCTTTTGGTAGAAGAATAGCACAATGAATTCTGGGGAACAATTGGCAAATTATACCTCCTTCTCTGTGCCACTGTGGCTCAACCTAATACTTTATCAAGTATTTCTTTCTCATATGTACTCATAATTTATCTCCTCTCTGAATTAGATTTTGAGTGAGATTTTTAATAATTGACTTCTTCTGTAGTATCAAGACCTTTTATCAGGAATCATATCTGCTATGGCTCCCAGATGTGACAGGTGCTAACTAGGTGATTTAGTTGCATTATAAATTCTCTGAGTCGAACGTTCTTCAACAACAAAAATAATGAGTCCTATACTACTAAATTCTTGAGGGCCTGAGATAGCAGAGGTAAATTACCTAGCAGAGAAATAATTCTCTCTTCTCTCATGAGCTACCTAAATAGGCAGCTCAGGTAGGTATGGCCCAACCAGACACTAGTCCCTCACCTACCTGAATTCTAATATGATTTGGTGCTAAAATGCATCTTCCAGAAAACACGCTGTGCAGCTCAGCCAGGTGTGCTCAATAACTCACTCAACCTGATATAGTTATATTAGGGTTTTCCACAGGAACATCAGGTAACTGCAGGAATGAAACCACCACCTACCATCTCTCCCCCAGACAGACCAGGAAGAAGGATCGCTTTTGGCTAAGAATTCACTTGGGTGTTTACAAGTGATCATTTCAATAGGTTCAATGTGCCTTTATGTAACTAAGAGAATGTACATTAGAATACTTATTGCCCTACATTGGGTTTATTTCTTAGTACCTTCAAGTCTGAGGGATTGGTTTTCTGAAAATGAGGAAATAAAAGGAAAACAACTAAAACTTCTATTCATAGTAAAATTTTAACTCTAGAGCAGTAGTTATGAACTGGGGAGAATTCTTCTCCTTAGGTGATATTTGGCAATGTCTGGAGTCATTTTTGGTGGTCACAAAAGCACAGGGTTAGTCATACTGACACCTCATGGATGGAGGCCAGAGGAGCTGCTGAATATTCTACCATGCACAGGGCATCCCCTGACAGCAAAGAATTCTCTCTCTCGGCTCAAGAACATCATGATAGATTATGGACAGAAAAACACATTTATTTTCATTTTTAGGGTTCTACATTCTATAATATGTGAGATTTGATATTTTTCCTTCTGGAAAGATTGTGTGTGTGTGGTTACTTGTGATTAGTTACTTGTTGGAGAATAAAGAGTATCTGTAAGTCGCTGGAGAAGATTTTGATTTAAATTTGAAATGTCATTGGCTTCCCTAAGCCTGTTTATAGAAGGAGTTAGAGATCCAGACCAATGTTTTCCTCCTGATTTGCCAAATATATGGTATTTTGTAAATTACACATGTATATTTCCAAATATAATTCAGGCTGGGAAAAATCCACTTCATGAGGGAGGAATGTGCATTGTGGGTGTGATGGTAAAGCCCAAAAGGCAGAAAGAGAGTCACATGGCAGAATTTAGAAGAAAGGGCCAATTTCACAAAGAAGCACAAAGGTAAGGACTCTGGGCAGGTGACCACACATGCCAAGTGCCCAGGAGAGTTCTAAGTTATACCCCTTGTCCAGATGGCTATTTATAGTGCCCTCTTTCATCCTAACTATGGAGCAAGCTTAGACACTGGAGTGAATACATATGGAGCCAACTTAGGGAAGGATTCTATTTCTTGAGTTTCTTGCCATACGAATAAAACTACAGTTTTAAGTGCTTGCCCTCCTAGGTTGTTATTCTTATTTTCCTTAAGTCTTCAATAAAATCTGATACACTTACAAATTTGTGAATGGAGAATAAACAAGCCTGGCTGTTTCACCTTCATTGATAAGTAGCAGCTGTTTGCGGAGTTTAATGACAAGAGGCAAAGCTGGGAGAATAGAGCCGTAGGAAGGAGCTTGGTGGGCAAATTGGAAGGGTTCTTTTGAATTAAGTTCTTTTGACTGGGGACTTAAAAAGATGATTTAGTTATAAAAAATTTCTTTGTACCTTAAGCTCACTTTCTGTGCACTTCTTGGTTCTGTTTATGTCTTATTTACTTATTTGTAGTCTTCATTCCTTGAAAAACTCCAATTTCTCCCTGCCTGAATTTTGGATGCTATGCTCCTTCCTTCGGGTGAGATGACTTTTTAGTTCTCGCATGTCTACTTGGCATTTTATTTGCTCTTCACATAACTCTTGACTTTAGTTTCGTTTCATGGCCTAATTTTCTAAGTTATGCATCTAGTTACTACTCATGTTCCTCCCTGGGTCATAGTAAAAAATAAAAGCAGAGTCCTATCTGAGTTTGTGTGGTTGATATAAAAGAGAAAATTATAGTTATATTTCTAGATGGGTCCAAGATCTGAGAATGCATCTGCCAGGAAAATAGATTTTTATAGAGGTCCACCAGGCATAAGCAGATGGAAAACCAAGAAATGAATTTATGGCCAAAGAACAAATAGAGGGTGAAGTAGCTTGAAGCAGGATGTTCTCACACCTGGCTTGTCACTGGATTTTCTGTAGAGGTTTATAAAACATGGATGCCATGGCCCCATCATGGACCCATTCAAATGAAAATCATCCAGACTGGAATCTGAAACCCTGTATTTTTGAAGTGTTCTAGATGATGCTGATGATCAATCAGGTTCAAGAAGCTGGCTTCTGGGGATTTCTGGTGAATAGCTGGTTTGCAGGCATGGCTACACTATGGGTCCTGCCACCTTTGAGGATAGGCTTGTGGAACCTGAGAGATTCAAGATGTGTTTTTGACTCCTGAGTTTTGCTTAGGCCCAGTCTAGTTTGTATCCATATACCCTCCTGCACTCTAGCCTGTTACTGTTGCTTCTGTTTCTGGCTTTATTAGAGTACTGACTTAATGTACAGACTCTATCAATTTGGACTGGATCTTTATTTCCCATGGTTTATTCTAGTGGTACAAAAAGCAATCATTTAAATTTGACACAATTATATATAGTATGTAAATATATATAGTATGTAAATACACACACACACACACACACACACACACACACATATATATATATATTTTTTTTTTAAGTAAAATTTGTGCCACAAGGAAGAAGTAGTTTCCAAGCCTGTGAGGCTTCTGAGTATTGGCATGTGACTTTTTGTTACTCAGCTGCTTCTCCTGAGTGGTTTGGCTCATCTCATTATTTGTTGCTAAAGATTTTTGAACTGCATGACATATGTATAATGGTTTTCAGAAAATTGGCCAATTTTACACAATGTGTGGGACCTCAGTTTAAAAAGGATCTTGTCTCCAATCCATACATGGTATGTCTCTTAGTCTCCCATTATAAAAATCTAAACATTCTTATTTGTTTTCTGTTTATCTAATTTTCCTTGTTTTTAAATATTTTTCTGTTATTAAAAACACCTTCCTGTTATTAGAAACATCAATTATTACAGCAATGTATGACTTAAAAGTATAGTCTTCCCACAGTTCCTTCTGATTTAGGTAAATTTAGTATTCCTTGGTGGCTCTGCTATATACTAAGTGTAATGTGTACATATATTTAAATACATAAACACAAAGTCTCATTGCCAAGTCTATCCTGCAGACGCTGGCTGAGCAATGGATGAAAGGAGTATGCAGACACAGGTATTTTGTGTGAGCATGGCTAGGGGACTGCTCAGCTTAGAGAGGCCAAAGAAAGAGTGCAGCTTCGATAAGCTGGAGTGGCTTACATTTATTCAGTGCAGATTTAATGACAAAGACCTGGAGCCAACACAACCTAGGGATAATTAATATTGTTATCCCCCCACTTACAGGGAACAGTCTGGCATGTGGATGATCAAAGGTTGGCTTCCAGACAACATAAATAAATAAACTCCTTTACCCTCCCTTGCACCTACTTCTTGCCCTCTGCCTCAGGGTAAGGGAATTAGCTGCCTTCAGCTTTTATTCTCTCCCCAAGCTTTGCAAAACCTCCCGGCCTTCCAAGAAGGTTTGCGTCTTACCCTGTAACTTTTCCCACCACCCTGACTGACCTCCTACATCTTGTAATTTTAAGTTAAATATAAAAGCTAATCTCAAACCTGGTGAAAAGTAGGCTTAGGTGTGTATCATTAAGTAGATTCTGATACATTAGTTATATGAATTAATGTGTAAAAATATAAGCTTACTCAAAGCATCTCAGGATCATATCTTTGGAATTTGGTATACAAATACATCTATATGAGGTAACAATGAAACTCCAAGGGTTTCAATAGTATTCTATACCTGGTGTAGTATTCAAATATAACTGGTACCTAGAAAATTTATTGTATCATGACCTTGCTCCAATATCATCCTTACATGCTCATAATCCATGTGACAAGAATTGAAAGTATTTAGCTCAATATTCTCAGCAACTTTCACAATCTGCCGTACTCACTCTTTCAAGCTTAATTTTTCTCCAGCCTGCTCTATGAACCCTGTGTTTCATCTGAACCGACACAATTTTCTCATTCCCAAGGAAAATACCTTGCTCACAATTCTCCACTCTTTAGAAAGGGGAACCAAATTCTGCTTCATGTTTCTGAGTCCTACTTATAATCGAATACCTCGCGTCTTAGTCTGTTTTGTGTTGCTGTAACAGAATACCACAAGTTGGGTAATTTATGGAGAGAAATAATTTAGGGAAAATGGAGCCTGGGGTGGGGGGGCGGGGGAGGGGTGTAATTTATGGAGAATGGAGGCCGGGAGGTCCAAGGTTGAGGCGCCCACATCTGGCGAGGGCCTCTTGCTGTGTCATCCCCATGGCAGAGGGTGGAAGGGAAAGAGAGTGCACGTGAGAGATACCAAGAGAATAGGGAAGGGGGGCAAACTCATCTTGCATCAGGAACCCACTCATGGTAAGTAACCCACTCCCATGGTAACTAACAAACTCCTATGGTGAGTAAACCTCTCCTGTGACAAAGCATTATCCCATTTATAAGGGCTCTGCCCTCATGACCTAATCACTCCCTGTAAGTCCTACCTGTCAACACTTGCACTTGGGATTAAGCTTTTCACACACAAACTTTGGGACACATTTGGGGAATTTGGGGAACATTCAAATCATAGCACCCAGTTTACATTGCCCCTGAACCCAAAAGCCTTTCTCAAGCTCCCAAACCAAATGTCATTTTCCAGAATTGTAGGCCCATTTCATTTTCTTGGGTCTTGACACTGTCTGCATTGCCAGACACCTTTTTTTTTTTTTTTTTTTTTAAATTGTTTACATGTTGTTTTTTCAGCTCTGTTGAAAATAAGCATAGAAACTTAGATGTTTGCCTCTTTTGTATTCTCTCATAGCACACAACCGGTGCCTTTCACACTACACTCAATAGGAAGTTAATGTGAGTGCAGAAAAATGGGAATAAAGATATTCGTGGCAGAAGTGTTCATAATAGTTATAAATGGAAGAATAGTTATTAAAATGTTATTTAAAATGAGGAATAGTGAGATAATGGAATATTATGTAAATATTTAAATGACATTATAGAATATCATGTAATGTACAACATGATATGCTATTTATAATGTGTTACTAAATCTGAAAGCAAATTACACATTAGCATTGTATGATTTCAATTCTGAATAAAAAGGTTATATATTCTAAGAAAAACTGAAATTATAACAAAACATGAATAGTGGTCCTTAAATATGGATGGGAATAAGAGGTTTCTTTCCTTTTTTTTTCAGTTACATTTTTTGCTTTCAAATTATCTGTGATATTATCTGTATTTAATTGATTGTACACCTAATAGAAGTAGAAATAATGTAGCTTTAATTGGATTTCTAACTGCTTATTTATAACAGCAATTTTTTTAATATCTGAAGAAAACCCTGCTGATTTTTATTTCAATTTTTTTGTTTTTATAGTATCTTTGGATAACATCTGAGTTTCAGTTGACTTTAATAACCCTTCATTTTAAATGTTCAAACATAAATTTTAAAGGTGTTAAATAGTAATTTGGGCTAAAAAAAATAGGCTTTATTGATTGGGTCAGTTCCTATACTGAATTTTGAAAGAAAAAAATTAATAGTTTTTCTAGAGCTTCTTGTTAAAAGTACAATTAACAGTCCCAGAATTGTGAAGTATAGTACAGTCAAGGTTGTTTGCCCAGGGGCCAAATAATTAAAGGAACATATGTTGGGCAAGTTGGTGGGATGTCAGATAATGGATTTAAATGACCATATGAACATCTTTGCTGAGTTTTCCAGAATTCAGAGGTTCCCAGATGAATGAGACTGGGATCAAGGGACTAAGGGAATGAGCAGAGCCTGTAATTGTGGTCGTTTATTCTATGTTGTTTATGCTTATCATAATTGACTCTTCTGTAACAAACAGACATCTGCTATGTAATATTCTCTTACCTACTTGGAAAGTAAAAACACCTTTCTAGGATTGTTGTAGTGTATTAGAAGCAATCACCCCAGTACATTCTGCCTTCACAGTCAATTACTACCATAAAGACATTACATATATCTCTAACCTAACATTCCATCAATTACCAAGGTGATGTTTTTCAACTGTTTTTGATTTACCTAAATAACCTGAGAGAACCAGAGAGAAGTACGGGGATCTCCATTCAGAGTCATCAGGAAATAATTCAGCATTTATTTGTGTCACTCTAAGAATTCTACTCTCAAAAACAGAACAAAAGCATGGTTTAAATTAAAAATGTAATACAAACTTATCACAGATAATTTGAAAGCAAAAAACGTAATTAAAAAAAAAGGAAAGAAACCTCTTATTCCCATCCATATTTAAGGACCACTATTCATGTTTTGTTGTAATTTCAGTTTTCCTTAGAATATATAACTTTTTTATTCAAAATTGAGATCATACAATGCTAATGTGTAATTTGCTTTTAAATTTAGTAACACATTATGAATAGCATATCATGTTATACATTACATGATATTCTATAATGTCATTTAAATATTTACATTGAATTCCATTATCTCACTATTCCTTATTTTAAATAAAATTTTAATAACTATTCTTCCATTTATAACTATTACAAACACTTCTGTCATGAATATCTTTATTCCCATTTTTCTACATTCATATTAACTTCCTATTACATTTATATTGTATCAGATAAATAAGTTCTTCGTTCTCCTTTTCTTTTAATGCATATACTTTTCCTCTGAGTTCTAAAAAAAGTGTTTCTCAAGCTTGCTTTCTAATTCCCTGTAGTATCCAATCTAATGTATCCTTCCTTCAGTGCACTTTGGTAGATATTATATTTTTCATCTCTAGAAATTTCCTTGAGATTTTCTCCTCTCCCAGAAAATTATGGTCTAATTTTAGAATGTAATGGTTTCTCAGATAACCCAATGAACAAAAATTAAATATTTGCTAGCATTTTCTTCTCTTACAGTGTAAGAGAAGGCTTACACTGTACGCTATTTGTTGATGCCTCAATTCAACCTCATCCTTTAAGTACCTTCTTCCTTAAGTATTTTCATGAGTACTTCATAAATAGGTGAGTTCACTGAGATTAATAAGATGAAGAATTATTATTATTAAATGTTAATTATTCAGTAAATTTTGTAAAGTCATTAATACAGCTTATAAATATAATATTAGAAATAGTGTTTAAGAGGCAAAACTTCTTAAGAAAGCAAGAAGTTGATTTTATTTTGTTGGAAACTTTTTACACTTTCAAATATGTCCTGTTTTAATCTCAAGACATTCAGTTGCTTTTAAAAAATAATTTGGTTACAGATTTTTAAAAACCTCTATTAATGGCTAATTTTTCATTAGCTACAAATTTCTTGAGGTTCTTTTTTTTGTTTTGTTTTGTGGGGAGAGGGGTCAGGGATGTGTGTATGTGAGGGTGTGTGTGTGTGTGTGTGTGTGTGTGTTTCCTCCCAGAAGTGTAAGAGGGAGTGGGAAGGAAAAAGGGGCAGGAGCAAAGAGTGAGTTGTTAAGAGAAACTCTTGATAAACAGTCTCAACAAGAGACATAACGTTTATATTGACATCACCAGGAATGGTAGCTTTTAAAATAAAGTGAATGAGGAGAACAATAAGTGACTTGGCAAGCAATTGTAAGAAACAATGAACCAAGTTATTCAATGTAACACAAAATTATCACAGATAATTTGAAAGTAAAACATTAGAAAAAAGAAAAAACATCTTTCTTATTCCCATCCATTCATACTTTGTTATAATTCCAGTTTTCTTAGTATATATAATATAAACTTTTTATGCAGAATTGAGAGAGATCACACAATGCTAATATATAATTTGCTTTTAAATTAAGTAACACCTTATGAACAGTATAACCCACCAAATTATAACCCTTTGGGGGAAGGCAGATTTGATGCATGTAACTTAAGAGGCCTGTTACACCGGGGCATTGGTTGCTAGTGATAGTTTATGGCCTACCAACAACAAAATGTCTCATCCAGTTTTATTAAAACTCATTTAAAAAACTTCTATTACTGCTATATCTTATATATTACTACCCAAATAAGATGTACAGAAAGTTTTTTTCAATTATTGGAAAAACAGGATACATGTTGTTTTGTCAGCAGCTGAAAGAACCACCAAATAAAGGTTATTATATTGACCTGTTCTGAGTCATGTATTCATTCATTCATTCATTCATTCATTCATTCATTCATTCAGTGATGAGTTACTCATTTCACTAAAAGAGTAGGCACTATGTTAAATAAAACTTCAAAGGATTAGAATAATCCACTAAGACATTTTGTTCAATTACAGTAGTGGCAATTTATATTATAAATCGAAGTCTAGAAAGTATTCACCAAAGTGCCTGAAAATGGCTTTTTCTTCCCATCCAAGAGTCAATAATTAGTGCTTAGAACGAAAACACTAGTTCCAAGTTACAACAGATTAGAGGTAGATATGAGAAAATGGTTTATAGAAATCAGTTGAGTTTTGTTTCTCTTCACTTTCTGTAAAGGTTCTACATAAATCTGAAATGGTTTCACTTGTGTCTTTTATGATGATCAGGTTTCTCTTTAACGTGACTAAGTCCACTTTGTATTGTTCATTATATATGCCAAGTACTTATTAATGTGACTGAATTGTAATGTTTGCTCTTGATGTTGGAGACTTGGACAGTGTCAGAGAAGCCTATACTTGAACCTTCCTAAATCCTCCTCAAAATACTTGTAAACTTTTCCTGTAAGACAACTTATTCTTTATCCACTTCAAACCAGATTTTCTTACATTTTGCTTTTCAATTTTCCAGGGGGTGGCTTTCCCAGACAAGCTTAATGAATAAGCTTTTGCTCTATTTCAACATTTATAAAACATGAGTCACTTCCTACTATAAAAGTATTTGGCAATACTCAGGGAAAGAGTTATAATGGTGAAACACAAAAACGGGAACAATTTACTCAAGGAGAAGGGAGGATTCATAAAAAGAAGTAAGGAAGCAGAGAAGACAATCATCCAAAAGGAAAATTCTTCCTCAGTGAGGTATTTTAACCAAGTGGACTTAAGAACTGAAAAGCTGAGATCTGTGATCTTCAAAAGCCTGGCCAAGTCTTAGAATCACTTGGGGGAGTTTTTAACAAACACCAAAGTCTGGGTTTCTCCCCTGGGGCATATGATTTAATTTGCTTGGGGTGACATCTGAGCATTGGTGTTTATTAATAGTTCTCCAGGTAACACCAATGGACAGAGTTGAGACCACTAGCCTTGATCATTGTCTCAACTGCCCATAAGAAATATACAGATAATGTAATCAGAAGTGCATTTTATTTGTATTTCTACAGAAAGTGTGGATTAATTGATCTTTAATTTCTTTCGAGTTCCAGAAACATTGCAGTTAGAGGTTAAACACACACAGGCACGATAAAACATCAAGCTGTCAGATCTTTAAAGCAAAAGATAGGGTTTGGTTGTTAACACAGTCTTTAAATGCCATTGTTCAAAATCTCTAAGTGGTAACATTGTTGCAGTAATAATCACTGATCTTTAATAAAAATAAAATTGTGTAGTTTGTTCTAAGATTAAACATTAGCCCAAACTCTTAACTTTAGGAATATAAATAGGAATTGGCAAATTCTTTGGAAATAGCTGCCCAGTATTTTATTTCGTTCCTCTTAAAGGTGAAAGTGATAACATACGAAGAGCGATGTAGGAACGTGGGGTGATGTGCAGCCCTTATCAATATTTTCCTCCATGCTGAGAAAGCTGCTACAGTTTGAGGTAGCTGGGCCAGGTGTGGTTGATGACTCCTGGGGAATATGTCTATAAGCTCCACAATTGAGGAATACAACAATTGATGTGTGGAGTAGGGCTGCATGATTCAATACAATGAGGAAGGAGGCAGGGTCTCACTCCTCAAAAATAGCAAATCTTTCTTTTACTAAGCCTTGATTACTTACTTTTATTATAGTATTAATACACTTACAGGGATTAGTTGGAAGTCATCTCTGAACAAGGATGAAACATTAGGTAACAGAGTCCAAGCAGAAGCACCACTTCCACCAACATATCTGAAACCACGGTGCAGACATAGCCCCAATTCTTTCTATGTTGCCTTCTCCTTCCCAAGTGTTAACAGGACTGAACTTCACAATATGCTACTCCCAAATCTTACTGACACTTGAGGTTGCAGTCCCTTCTTCCTTCTCTATTTCCGTTAAATCGGAATCTCTTTCAACCATTGTCAAGGTGCCTAACAAATATCCCATTAAAATTTTTGCTCTCTGATTCATACTTAATTTTTGTTAACTTCAGTTCCTTTGTTGGTGAAAGAAGAATATTACTTGTCCTATAGTTTTTTATTATTATTATGCTTTATTATACTTTTAGTATACTATATTATACTTTGAGTTCTGGGATACATGTACAGAATGTGCAGGTTTGTTACACAGGTATACGCATGCCATGGTGGTTTGCTGCACCCATCAACCCATCATCTATGTTAGCTATTTCTCCTAATGCTATCCCTTCCCTAGCCCCTGACCCCCCAACGGGCCCCGGTGTGTGATGTTCCCCTCCCTGTGTCCCTATGTTCTCACTGATCAGCTCCCACTTATGAGTGAGAACCTGTGATGTTTGGTTTTCTGTTCCTGTGTTAGATTGCTGAGAATGATAGTTTCCAACTTATCCATGTCCCTACAAAGGACATGAACTCATCCTTTTTTATGACTGCATAGCATTCCATGGTGTATATGTGCCACATTTTCCTTATCCAGTCTATTATTAATGGGCATTTTGGTTGGTTCCAAGTCTTTGCTATTGTGAACAGTGCTGTAATAAACATACATGTTCATGTGTCCTTATAGTAGAATGATTTATAATTCTTTGGGTATATACCCAGTAATGGGATTGCTGGGTCAAATGGTATTTCTAGTTCTAGATCTTTGAGGAATCGCCACACTGTCTTCCACAATGTTTAAACTAATTTACACACCCACCAACAGTGTAAAAACATTCCTATTTCTCCACATCCTGTCCAGCATCTGTTGTTTCCTGACTTTTTAATGATCGCCATTCTAACTGGCATGAGATGGTATCTCATTGTAGTATCTCAGTGATGATGAGCTTTTCTTCATATATATATATATATATATATATATATATTTTTTTTTTTGCTGCATGTCTTCTTTTGAGAAGTGTGTTCATATCCTTTGCCCACTTTTTGATGGGTTGGGTTGGTTGTTTGGGGCAAAGGATATGTCTTATAGTTTTTACTAGAACAAAAATTTGACTATTTTATGGGAAAGTATACCATAAACTTTTGCTACTCAACCTACAAAAATTCACAGGGTTTACTTTCTTTTTTTCTACCACCAAGTATGAATGCGGTATGCATTTGATAGATGCTTCTCCTATTGGAATATTCAATGCCAGGTTGTACTCATTGCTGTCCCATAATTACTTCAACTTTTGTGGCCTCCCTGTTGCTTTGTCAAAATTACTGTTTATAACTTTTCTACTTTCTTCAAATCTCTACTTTTCCCCCATTTCAGCTCCTGTAAGTAGATGATCTTCTCTCTATTTATGGGTCCATCTGATGGGATGTACCTTTAATGTTTCTATATTTTATCCACCTATTTCCCTGGTTTTTCATCCTTCTTATCTCTCCTTGCTCCTGCCAAAAATTTCTCCTAAAGATAAACTTGACTGAATTCTATCTCCTCCTTCTGTGAAACCTACTATTTCATTACACGCTCTCTGTCCAGCCTCCTCACTATGTATTAATTTGCCACCTTCAGATATATTCTGGTTTCACCATCCTAACATAAACTCTCCTTCACCCTGTTTCTACTTACATTACCATCTTTCTCTCTCTCTCTTTTTTTTTTTTTTTTGAGACAGAGTTTTGCTTTTGTTGCCCAGGCTGGAGTGCAATGGCACAATCTTGGCTCACTACAACCTCTACCTCCCGGGCTTAAGCAATTCTCCTGCCTCAACCTCTCCAGTAGCTGGGATTACAGGTTCCTGCCATCATGCCAAGCTAATTTTTGTATTTTTTAGTATAGACAGGGTTTCCCCATGTTGGTCAGGCTGGTCTCAAACTCCTGACCTCAAGTGATCTGCCCGCCTTGGCCTCCCAAAGTGTTGGGATTACAGGCGTGAGCCACCGCGCCCAGCCTACCATGTCTCTCTTTTACCAGTATCCCACATCTTCTTAGTAAGTAGCATCTTCTCATCCTCTTTTGCTTTTACCTCTTATCTCCCCTTTATCCCTTTTCAAGTCTCATTTTCTGTGACCTCTTAGCTGCATTTTCCACAGTTAACAATTCCTACCTTTATGATGCCAGCATTCCCTTTGTCCTCTGTGATAAAGGCTTTTGTCTTGCATTTCACTCTTTCACTGACTCTCTTATTCTTCCTTGGCCTCCAAGTGCGATTTTACATGCATCCATTCCATGGCTATCTTCTCTCCCTACAATTTCTCCCATAAGTCCATAATCCATTCCTACAACTTGTAATATGTACCTAACTACCAACTTTGTGTGTTCAACACCACTCTCTTGAACCCCATTCTTGCATGAAAATTGTTTGGTGATCACTCCCACCAAACTAATATTTAAAACTGAACTCATTATGTTTCCCTCAAGCACATTCATTTTCCAGTACTTTTTATTTATATTAATGGCATTATCAATTACCTAATATTAATGCTTCATTCTCAATCACCCACTCAGCCATATTTAGTCTAAATGCAATTAGATTCATATTTAAAAATTATTTAATCAGTCTGGCCTATGCAATAACTATTAGATATACACACATGATTCTTTATTGTCATTGTTTAATGATATGGATATTTTGTAAAAATTAGTATGAAATAAATTACTAGAAATTGTTCCAGTTAATGGCACTATATTTATAAGAAGAAAGGAGTTCATTTATTGTAATCTGATATGCAATTGTTGCCCTGGAACTAAACAAACCAAATATCAAGTGTGGTGTGAATCTCTTTATGTTGCTGTTAAATCCTATTTGAAATGTATTTTAAAATTTGTCTTAATGTTAAGCTATAGCAAGCACTATGTCCCATTTATTTCGATTTTATTTAAAGTTCCTAGCACAGTGCCTATATCTAGTGAGTAATCAATAAATAATCACTAAATTCACAGAGACATTCAGGACTTGAGGTAAAATGACAAAAGTCACCCCAAAAATGGAATGACTGTAGGGAAAATTGCTGCTAACAGAGTAGAGAGACTAT
This sequence comes from Chlorocebus sabaeus, assembly GCF_047675955.1. Taxonomy (NCBI): domain Eukaryota; kingdom Metazoa; phylum Chordata; class Mammalia; order Primates; family Cercopithecidae; genus Chlorocebus; species Chlorocebus sabaeus. The sequence goes on from NC_132911.1 coordinate 23,834,557, forward strand.
AAAAACTTTCTTGGCTAACTTTTACATTATTGCTAAGCCCAGATAAAGTGATGGCATCTTCAGCAAGAAAAAAAGGAACTAAATACAAGAAGTACATAAATTTCTACCTTACATTGTCATCATATGTTTCTTATATCTTTTTTCTTTGTGATTGGCAAGCCTACATATTTAGCTTAACTGTTCATTTTGGTAGTTCTTCCAGAAATATCATAAGATTAGCTCACTTATGAAACATGAGCAATTTTTCTCCACGATTTTTACTAGTAACAGCAATTAGTTAACAGAAGGACTCAATGCAAGCAGAGCTAAGGACTCATTTGCTGGTTAAAACTTTACTGAAGGTGGTGATGGGAGAGCCATTTAATAGAGTTTACACATTTTAAAGCAGTTTGAGCCAGGAATTATGAAAACATAGACCTTAAGAGAACTAATTTCCAACTTTGTAAATTTTCTCATAAAGTTACAGAATTGCTTTGAGATTCTTCATAAAATTCCAGCACTTTTGATTTTATCTTGAAACTGGAGTGGCTTAGAGACAAGCCACAGTTCTTGTGTATTTTTTACAGTTGGTTTTATGCTGCCTCCTTGTTAGTTTGGCACTGACTCTATGACATGCCTGAAAATGTGTCAAGAAAATCCAGTCTCTTGCTTTCATTAGCAAGATAATATACCTTCATAGAATGCTTATTGTGCAAATGACAGTCTCCCTTCACTGTAAGAATGGGAATTATATTGGAGTTTTCAACACAGCCATTTGCTGAAAATGAACTTGCTGGTGTGGGCTACTTTTCCACCGGCAGGATGTAGAATGAAAAATGCATTGATGGCTTGGTATTTGATATCTTAGACTCACACATGGTATGTGGAACACAGGGAAGAAATAAGGTGAAAAAAGGAAAAGAAGTGAGAAGAACTTTGCTTTGATTATGTCTCTTTTAACCTATACAGGCAAAGTTCACATTTCACTATGAAATATTTATCCCATTAACTTAAGTCAAATTAAATGAAGAAATGGTAGTAACAACATTTTGTAAAATGGCAAATAGCTATATAAAAGGAAAATATTTTCATTATATTACAATATCATATGTAGTAATATTATAAATGCATCTATATTGTAAATATAGTAATACTATAAATACTATAAATTAGTATATATAGTATGGATAGTATAAATTTATAAATACCATACATACATAAATACAAATAACATATATATTCTTTGTGAAGTCCTTAATGCCAAGAGAGATGTTTGTCTTCATTTTTGTGTCTATTCAGGGGGTGGCATATTTTATGGGTGTGTGTATGTGCTTAGTTTATAAGGAAGTAGCATCACCTTAAGATTATTTCATCATCACCTTAATAATCACAGCTGGATGTGTCTATTAGGGTGAAAAAAACCCTAATATTTTTCTTTGGAAACACAAAGAGTTAAATTTTAAAAAGTAAGAGAAAGAAGGATCCCAGAATTCTCCAGTGTGACATTCTGGAAATACTTCTATAAAACAGAAATATCTATGGATTGATGTGTCTTACCTGAGAGTATCGCTCTACAAAAACAATAGGATGACAAAAATATCTTGGGGACTCGTCTATTCCCAATAGATGCTCTATATTCGACAATGTATTCTAAATAGAAGGCATGCTTATTCCAAAACGCCATGCCCAAACTCTAAACACAGTGAAATTTATATGTCCATTTCTTTATGGAAAAATTTAAAGCCAGCTTCTAACATTCTGGAGAATTAATAAAGGCTCATCAACAATGTAGAATTGATTATTTTTCCTGTTTGTGAATCCTAGCAGACTCTCCAGTCCCAGGTCGAATCTAACCTTCTTGTGGAGATGTCCACAAGTGCAGAAAGGAAAATTAAAAATAATCTTATGGCTGGGCATGGTGGCTCACGCCTGTAATCCCGGCACTTTGGGAGGACGAGGCAGGTGGATCACCCAAGGTCAGGAGTTTGAGACTAGCCAGGCCAACATGGTGAAACCCCATCTCTACTAAAAATACAAAAATTAGCCGGGCATGGTTGAACGTGCTTATAATCCTAGCTATTCGTGAGGCTGAGGTGGGAGAATCGCTTGAACCTGGGAGGTGGAGGTTGCAGTGAGCCGAAATCACACCATTTCTCTCCAGCCTGAGCAACAGAGGGAGACTCCATCTCAGGAAAAATAAAAAATCATCTTACTTGGCTGTGTTATTTTTACAGAGGAGAAAATTGAAATGTACAGAGGTTAATTGAATTGCCTAAGCTCACACAGTCTAGTTCTGAGGCTAAAACCCAAATCTTCAAGTCCAAGTCCGCTCACTTTCCCAACTTCCTGACTGTCTGTAGTGAACCTCTCAGCTTTGAAATTACTAAATGAATGCAGTTTAGGAAGATAGTGTTCTAGGAAATGGGTGAAATGTTCCAGGACCAGCTCCCTGACCGAGCATGTCTTTCTGACAAAGGTAATAGATGTAGGAGGCTTGCTGGACTCAACGCTTCCCTCTGTCCTGCCTGGTTAGTTTGAGGGCGTTATGATGGCAATTACAACACAGGGTTGGAACAACCTCCTTGCCAAGCTTATCATAGATTCCTTTTGGTACCAGGAATCAGTGTATGTTTCAGAATACTGATCTTGAAACTGGGTCTGTAAGTGGACTTCAGGGGGTCAGGAAAGCAGCTCAGCTCTAGCACTGACTCTGGAGGTGCAGACGGGATAGTGAGACAGTGGACAATTGGTAAAAGATTCAGATGGCCAAGGAATCAGGTATTTAGAACCAAGTAGGAAAGAATGTAGGCAAAGGAGAGTTTTCAGATTTAGGCCAGAGGACAGGGAGGCAGTTGTTATTTCTGAGAACTGTACATGGCTGGTAAAACCTTCTACACTGAGTTGGATCTAGAAAAGTCTTAAGGTGGGCCTGAAGGCATCAGGACACCTCTATTAAAAAAAAATCCCTCAAATCAGAAAACATTAGAAAAAGGACTAGGGATAGAGAAGGTGTTCTATCAGCCATATAACTTGTATCCAGAAATCTCCTCTGGCAACAATAGCTAGTTCTGCAGCAAAAGAAACTCAGAGAATACCATACCAATCCAGCAGGCAAGATAGGACCACTTATTCCTGAGTCTAGAAAGGGTCATGATTCCTTCTCACATCTGCTAAATATGGAGAGGAGCAGAGGCTGTGGTTTGCATCCTGTATTGTTTAAGATGGACTCAAGTGCTGAATGGGACAGAGTGAGCCTTCGGGTGGCACACCAGTAAGACTGCTGTGAGGACCTGAGGTCGTCAGAGGCAGGGATGTTGCTGAAGACTTTAGGAACAATCAAAGTGATGTTTTGGAAAGATCTGTCTGAATGGGGAGCACAGAATGGAGGAGAGAATTTGCCGACTAGAAAATTGCAGAAGTCCAGGCACGGCAATGTAAATGGAAGTCAGGATGAGCATGGTATAGAAACTACAGGTGAATAGAAAGGCTTGCAACTATTAGGTGGGTGCAAAAGTAACATGTGGTTTTGCCTTTAAAAGTACTAGATTGAGAGCTTAGGAGAGCCACTGCATAATTTACTGTGACACACAATTCTATCGACAGGCCAGAACAACAAGAGAAAACCAGGACACTCCCAGGGAAACTCAGATGTATGGTCACTGTGGATATGGGGTTCAAAGCACAGGAAGAGTCCAGGTGGATTTCGGGTTTGGTCAGCTCCTGGAAAACTTAAGTCCAGCCTACTTGGAAATAGAGCAGTGCTCTCATACGCTCTGTACGATATGACACGGGATCACAGGGTGTGATCAATCACCTAACTAGGTATTACCGTCTTTTTGTTTAGCCCCCCCCCCTTTTTTTTTGCTTTAGTTAATAAGTTACTAAGACTCAAATGTGAAGTATTAACACTGTAATACCCCAGACTCCAGACTCTTACTAAAAGTAGTTTCAGAGTTTCCCAAACTATATTCTGAGAAATACTGCTGAAATGATGTGATGATTCAAAAATACATTCTCAAATTTTTTGGCATTCTTCCCATTAAGAGAAGTAGTCTAATTCGGGGGTCCCCAGCCCCGGGCTATGGACCATTACTGGCCTGTAGCTTGTTAGAAATAGGCTGCAGAGCAGGAGGTGAGCTGTGGGTGAGTGAGCATTACCACCTGAGCTGCACCGGCTGTTTGAGACTCTAATGTAGCTGCCGATCTTAGCGTGGCAGGTCAATTCTCCCTGACAATCACACAGACAGGCCTGCATAGCACCCCTTTACACAAATTTCCCCAGTACTGCCTTAACATCGAGCAAATCGTTAAACCTAGGGAAACCGGTGCCCAGACATCAAAGCTAGAAATGAAACATACGGCCAGTAGGAACCTTGCATGGGCTTCTCCCCTTGCTGGAGCAAGTCAAAATAATAGAAGCAGTTTTACATTCCTAATACCAGGACCCGTCTTAGGTCGACAAAATCTGACACAAGTCAAGGTAACAGAGACTGCTGTTTGAATAGATTCATTGGAGAGTCTAAGGCAGCCCTAAGGACCAAGCTGTAAAGGAGATACGATAGAAATAACCACTCCAGTACCACAGCAGACAGACCTTGAAGGCACTAATCGAACTTAGCGGTTTTTTTTTTTTTTTTTTTTTTTTTTTGCTTCTGACCTTCTAGTTGAAACAAAATTAGTTACCAATAGACTTAGGCAAATGCTATACTGCAGGTAGGCACATATTCCCAACCTACATAAGCCCTAACACAATTATGACACTTTGAGTTGGTCTGGTGGAATTATCTCCAGCCTTCTCCCTGTGTCTGGTTACAGTGATTAATTTCCTTCTTTCCTAGTTTGTCTGCTTCTCATTATTGGGCCTTGAGAAAATGCAGCTGAATCTGGCTTGGTTCAGGGAAGAACAGGAGTGTGAACCCTACTGTGAACTGTGCATGCGAAGGATCTAGGTTGTAGGCTCCTTATGAGAATCTAATGCCTGAGGTGGAACTGTTTTATCCCGGAACTGTGCCCCCCACATCCATGCCCCTGTTACCCAGTGGAAAAATCGTCTTCCATGAAACTGGTCTCTGGTACCAAAAGGGTTGGGGACTGTTGGTCTAATTCCTCCTCCCTTCAATGTGAACTTGACTTAGTGTCTTGTTTCTAATGAATAGTACGTGGTGAGAATGAAACTGCAGGGCTTTTGTTTTGTTTTGTTTTGTTTGAGACAGAGTCTCGCTTCTGTTGCCCATGCTGGAGTTCAGTGGTGCTATCTCAGCTCACTGCAACCTCCACCTCCTGAGTTCAAGCAATTCGCGATTCTCCCGCCTCAGCCTCCCAAGCAGCTGGGACTACAGGCGCATGCCACCATGCCCAGCTAAGTTTTGTATTTTTAGTAGAAGCTGGAATTCACCATGTTGGCCAGGATGGTCTTGATTTCTTGACCTCGTGATCTGCCCGCCTTGGCCTCCTCCCAAAGTGCTGGGATTACAGGCCACTGTGCCTGGCTGACCCTGCATGGCTTTTGAGGGTAGAATATAAAAGACAACACAATTTCCACCTGGTCTGTCTTGGGACACTTGCCCTTAGAACTCAGATGCCAGGGTCTAAGGAGAGCTCAGGCCACATGGAGTGCCTTCGTGAGGGTGGCCCAGATGGTGCCTGGTTTGGCTTGGATCCCAGGTAGCAGCCGCAGTAACCACCAGACATATGAGATGTTTCCAGACCCATCTACTGACTAATGACAATTGCATGAGAGGATCTAGGCAAGAAAGTCCTGGCTATACCCAGGCACATTTGGAACTATGAGAGATACAATACTCTTAAATGTTTGTTTGATGAGTATTAAAGTGTGTGTGGTGGTTTAACCGGCTGCCATAAAGAATTAGAACAGATAGTAAACATTTTTCCACCAGAAATAGTTCTATGATCAAATATCTTCTGAAAATTGTATGTATTATTTTGGCATGTCACCAGGCAAGGTAACTGGTCAACTGAAAAAATCATGATCTATAAATTTGGAAAGACGACTTTATTTCTTGTAAAGAGTTACAGCCTTCAAGGTGACCCTTCTGAAAGGCCAGGAAGCATAGCATCCAGCAGAGACCCAAAGGCAGGCACTCTGAAGAAGGGGCTGGAACAGGGATTTGTGCTGAATAAGTTGGCCAAATATTCAGATTCAACAGCCTATAGGAGGAGTCATTAATATCCACGAAGGGGATCCTGCTGCGTGTGTATTGAATAAACGTGCATGTTACCTACCTCCTGTGTTCACTCTACAGTAGAGACTTAACATTTAAATGCATAATGTTACAGTTAGGACCTACACATCACAAGGTGCAGCAAGGACATTGTAAGTGCTCAGCCTCTGTAAACTGGCTAGAGCCAGTCCACGGTTGGTAGTCATCAGAGGAAAGTGACTGAAATCACTCTCTTGTCTCATCAAAGCCCTTGGTGGAACAGCCGCTTATGAGTCAGGGTCTGATGGTTGGTGAGTTGCAAATGTTTTGATAATGCTTATCTCAAGGCTAGTGCTCCCTTAGCTGCTAGAGAAAAAGGAAAATCTTGTAGCAGTTACAACACAGTTTATTCTTTAAGCGTAGGGGTGCAGGACGTAACCCTTGTCTACATGAGCTTAGGTCTTGTTTATAATTTAGTATCTTATTGCCACAAAGAGTCCATTCCGTCAGTCTTATAATCTCTATTTTAGCATTAATGCTGGTCAGTTGTTATGTCTAAGGCAAAAGGCTTAGACAACAAAGTGTGTCTGACCTTCCATCCCATTGTGACTTAGGTTTTAAGGTTTCTCTGAGGTTCTCTTGGCCAACAGGGGATCTCTTCAGTCAGCTGTGGGGTTTAGCATTTTAGTTTTCAAAACACATTAAAGTTTCTGAGAATTTGTCATTGCTTAAATGGTGCTTTCAGTGACACCATCCTCCCCCACCCCTTGCCTTTTTTGGTAGCAATAACTCTTAATGTCTCAAAAATTACAATGTTTCACTCAGCACAGTGAAAATACTTAGAAACACTCTCTGTTTCAATGTGGTATTGTACATTGTTTCTAGAATATCTCATTAGGGGCTAAGTTTATGATTTTGTGTGCATTGCTATCTTTCTAATTTTGCCAAAATAGATCCTCTGCAACTTAAATAAGAGGTTTTGATCCAAGCCACCAAACATCCTATCTGGACAGTAAAAACCTTTAAGAATGGGCTTGAGCTGAGCTAGACAGAACCCAGGAGTGATAGCACGGATTATTAGGCTTTGATGCAATAAAACTCGGGCCTCTAGTTAGCCTGAGCTCAAATGTTCTACCTGGAAGTCTCCTGAATATCTAATTCTCATGTAGAAGACAACGTTTGCTGAGGTGTCATCTGAAGTTCACCAAAAGTAAACCCTACAATTCTGCAACACAATAGATCAACAGTAAGGAGTACAGAACTGTGATTAATATGCATGTAGGGCTTTTGAAGAAAACATGAGTGTGATACACGATTGGCTCTGAAATCAGGCTTTGACAAGAAGTGAAAAAGGGAAGAGTAAGTTGATCATGACTCACTTGGTAATCTGGTTCCAACCACTCACTCCTGTGTACAAACATGGCAAGCTCTATCCTTCTTTCCTATCCAGAAATGGTGGGAACAGATGGCTTTGGAGAAATTTGTTTTGTAAGAGGAACTTCTGAATTGTCCAGCATGATATTTTTTTTCTTTTAACATGAGCCTTAGCTCCAAACAGGCTTACTAGAGGCCAATCTTCTATCACGTTGTTGGGAGATGCCACCTTCTCTCTGACTACACTAACAAATCTTTGGCCTTGGCCCTGGTACATTTCTGCCTAAATTTCACAAATGAGAAAAGCTATAACTGGAGCAGAGGTTTGTAGCAAAACAAAACAAAATAAAACCAAAATAATACAATTAAGAGACAGAACTGAGTTGATTTCCTGTTTTGGCATTAACTGGTAGTGGAAGTTTTTTCAAAAGTAACTTGGCCTCACTGATTTCGGGTTTCTTATTAGGAAAATGTGTGGGTTTGGCTCAGAGGTTAAGAATTCTTCTCACCTAACTGGTTATTCTGCAGCTCAAATCTCTGGCACATTCAGCAGCATCTCTGCTGGAGTCAATGGTGGTGTGCTGTAGAAAGCAGGTCTTTTTTTCATAACATATATCTATACCTTCTCTGGTTCTGTCATCTTCCTTTTCTCCACCTATTTCAAAAAATCTTACACATGAAATGACCACACATTATTAGTGAACTTTGACTCAAACAGCATCTCTAGCCTTCTCACCCCATGTATTTTTCATTTGTTCTAAATGCTAACTACCCTTAAACTGTACATTCCCTCTCCTTATTTCGTGGTTGACTCTTCCCTCTCAGCCCTCAATCTTGTCTCCAAGTCACCGGCAATCAGTAAACTGTTCTCTTGTGTCTTCAACCAGCTTCTTCCCCTCTAAGCACAGTTTATTCTTATGAGAAGTCCTTCTTTCCGGGACAGAAAGACCAATTCAAGCCTCAAATGAAAATGTTGCCTGTCACCTGCCATCTTCTCCCATATGTGTGCTACTGAATGTTTTATTTTCCAGTATTTTGGTTGCCAGTTCTCGACTGCAAACTTCACAGAGGAGAATGTTCTGCACTTGAGCAGGGTTTATGAGATAACCGAATTCTCATGCTTACTTTGTTTTTTGCTATGTGTTCTTCTGCAAGGGATTGCTGTGTGGCTTATGCAAATTCATTCATTAGTAGAACCTGCCCGTCAGTCTTACAGTGTCCTCATATTGTAAATTAGCTGTGTTCCTACCTTGCTCTACTTTTTTCTAAACTGTACACATTAGGAGCTTATGTGAACTTCTTTAACATCTGGGGTGTGTGTGTGTGTGTGTGTGTGTGTGTCAGAAAGAGAAGAAGAGAGAGAATATATGTGTGTTTTGTGTTTGGTTTTGTCATCTCCCTGCAGAGAGGAAGGTAATGAATAATCATTTATAGTATAAGTGGATAAAATTGGTTAAAAGATGTGAAGGTTAGTGAGGTTATAGCAAGTATCATTTTCTATTAATAAATAGAACAGGGAAACACACCTACTAATTCACTTTACTTACCTAAAAAAGCCAAAGTTTTGAAAAATTCAACAGTATTTTTCTGTAGCTTCTACTGTTCCAGGTTTAAGATTTGGAAAATTCCAAAAGAAATATGGAATGTTTACTTATGGGTTTAAAACATAAGCAAAATAAATCCTGGCTTCTGGCAAATATTACTATGCTAAGAATTAGTTGCTTTCAAATTCTCAGACAATTCTGTTAATTCTCAGTGGATGGTGACTGTGTGAACACACTGTACTCAGCGGGGTTAGAGTTACCAACAAGAAAGACGTTATTATTTGCAGCACATTGTGCTGTCCACTTTGGCAAGAGTGGAATGAATTTATTACTAACTTACAGCAGTGCTGTTTTGCATGTAGATCCCAGTAAAGAACCCAGCTAACCAAGACTGCAATCCAATTTGCCAGTATCAATAAAAATTGGCTGAAAAAAAATTCTCTTCTGAATTAAAAAAAATATTTTCAAGGGGACTATTTGCTTCTATTAATATGTTAAGGGTCAAGGAAAATCATGCCCTCTGCATAAGAAAATGTGTGTAGATAACCTGAAAAAATGATTCACGATGTAAGTGACATATATAAAAAATTGAGCTAATTTACCCTTTCTTCAGCAGTGGCATCCTTAGGAATACCTGTGACAATATCATTTCATTACCATTTTTTAAATCTTTGCCAATTTGATGGATGAAAAATATGATTTATATTTTACATTTCAATCTTTAAGCAATCTGGAATGAGTGGATAGAATATTCCAAGTTTATGTTTTTCTTTTCCATACATACCTATTAATTACTAAGCCTGCTAATTAATATCATGTTTTGAGCCATCTCAGCTCACTGCAAGCTCCGCCTCCCAGGTTCACTCTATTCTCCTGCTTCAGCCTCCCAAGTAGCTGGGACTATAGGCACCTGCCACTGCGCCCAGCTAATTTTTTGCATTTTTAGTAGAGATGGGGTTTCACCATGTTAGCCAGGATGGTCTCGATCTCCTGACCTCGTGATCTGCCTGCCTCGGCCTCCCAAAGTGCTAGGATTACAGGCTTGAGCCACTGTGCCCGGCCAGAAATTAAAAACTTTTTAAACTTTGTTTCAAAGCTGGAGAATTTCAAGTGACAAACAGGCCAAGAATGAAACCATTTCCGAGTGTCTTGGGAAGTGATAAGAAAAATGCAACTCATTATCAAGGCACTGAGAGAGAAGCATTTTCTATAGGATTGTATAGACATTGTTATCACTCAGGATGGTGACAGGAACTGGGGATTAGAATAGGAAACCTGTGAAATGAGCAGTAAATCCCGGGTGAATAGGGAGAAGTAGCTTGGAGGTTAAGCAAATGTAGAAGGGTGCCTAATAGAAAAACAGGTGCTGGCACACATTTAAAAAGTATAACAATAGAAGTGGGAAACTGAGAGAAACCAAACACTGGGTCCTAGGCTTGTCGTTCTTATAAAGTGGTAGAATTAGGGTCGTCTACTAAAAGCCTGCAGGTGCATGTTATCCTTGGTGTACCCAAACAAGGTGAATCATGCTAAAAGTGAGGCATGTATGGTAAACAAAGGAACAGTCCTTTCAGAAAGCACAGTGGAATGTCTAGAAGAGAGAGCCATGGTGTGGTGACGAATTCCCACAGGAAGCACAGGGAAATACTGAGGTAAAAGTATAGGAAAAGATTGACCAAAGTAGTTTCTATTTGGAAAGCTGATGAAGGCTGGCAGACTCTTGAGAGAAAAAGGTACAGTCCTAGGAGGAAATACTTGGAAGAATAAGAGCACAGAAGTTGGAAGGTGGGAGTTTTATCTCCTCTATGCAGATCACAGAACCTTGCAGAAGCTCTCAAATGTTGACAACAAGCATTTCCTAATTAGCCATTGCCCAGAGTTGCTTGGCATACCATACCTAGTGGGTACACTCTAGAAGGTATTATTATGGGAAAGTATTTACCAGAAACAGCGACATCTTGTGAACAGGCCCAGAGCAACAGAGTGAATGGAACAAAACATGAACCACACGCTCCAAGAAGCTCCAGGGGTGTTCTCCATTGTTACTGCTTGTCCTTAGGAAATAAGGAAATAAGTCAGGGCAGGGAGTAAGGACATCTACAGCAGGGAAGCTAATCAGGAGAAATACTGGTCTGCAGAAGAAACACAGTCTAGAGATGTAAACAATTCATCATGAAATTACTGATGCAGAGACCTAGAGAAATACATCATCAGTTTACCTGCCAAACCTTGTAAAGGGCCCAAGAGCGCTGTTATTCATGTTCTCAACTGTATTGATTAGTAGTTCTCAATTCATTTTAGCAAACAATAAAAAGTGAGTCTAAGTGAGTGTACTTTTTTTTTACACCAGATGTTAAAATCAATCACGAAGCTACAAAATTTAAAGGTCTTCTACAGGCATAGTAATAGACAGATCAGTAGAGCAGAAGAGAAAGTCCAGAAATGCACCAAAATATACCTAAATATTTAATGTATGATAAGGTTATAGTTTCATATTAGAGGAGAAAGTTTAGAGGGCTTAAAACATGATATTAATTAGCAGGCTTAGTAAACTAGGTATGTACGGAAAAGAAAAATATAAACTTAGAATATTCTATCCACTCATTCCAGATTTAAAGATTGAAACGTAGGCCGGGCACGGTGGCTCAAGCCTGTAATCCCAGCACTTTGGGAGGCCAAGACGGGCAGATCATGAGGTCAGGAGATCGAGACCATCCTGGCTAACATGGTGAAACCCCGTCTCTACTAAAAAAATACAAAAAAACTAGCCGGGCGTGGTGGCGGTGCCTGTAGTCCGAGCTACTCCGGAGGCTGAAGCAGGAGAATGGCGTGAACCCGGGAGGTGGAGCTTGCAGTGAGCTGAGATCCGGCCACTGCACTCCAGCCTGGGCAACAGAGCAAGACTCCATCTCAAAAACCAAAAAAAAAAAAACAACAACAAAAAAAGATTGAAATGTAAGATATAAATATAAATCATATTTTTCATCCATCAAATTGGCAAAGATTTAAAAAATGGTAATGAAATGGTATTTTCAAAGGTATTCCTAAGGATGCCACTGCTGAAGAAAGGGTAAATTAGCTCAATTTTTTATATATGTCACTTACATCGTGAATCATTTTCTCGGGTTATCTATACACATTTTCTTACGCAGAGGGCATGATGTTCCTTGACCTTTAACGTATATTAACAGAAACAAATAGTTCCCTTGAAAATATTTTTTTAATTCAGAAGAGAATTTTTTTTATTACTTTTTTCTTTATTTAAGTTCTGGGATACAGAGTGGGAGAAGAGTGGTGATTTTCCCATTCTTGGAAAAAATATTTGCACAGCGTTTTCATCATTTCTTCCTCTATCACATCTTAAGTGGTAGAAAGGGGAGTATGTTCAACTATAAGTGGAATGTTGTATCCAAAAAAACCTAGTTCTCATAGGAAGCGCAGGGAAATGAATACTTTGTATACATCAGGGCTCTCCAGAGAAACAGAATCAACAGGGTGTGTGTGTGTTTATGTGCATATGTGTGTGGGTGTATGTATATGTATGTGTGTGTGTGTGTGTGTGTGTGTGTGTATATATACATATCTCACATATATATCTCTTTCCTATGCATATGAAAGAGATTTACTTTAAGCACTTGGCTCACATAATTGTGGAAGCTTGGTAAATCAGTATTTTATTTTCCCTGGAGAACCAGAGAAGAGTTGCAGCTCAAGTCCAAAGGTGGTCTGCTGGCTGACTTCCTTCTTGTTCAGGTGAGGTCAGTGTTTGTTGTACTAAGGCCTTCAACTGATTGGTGAGGCCCACCTGTATTATGAAGTGTAATCTGATTTACTCATAGTCCTCTCATTTAAATGTTAATCTCATAAAAATATCTTCTCAGAAATGACCAAGAATAAGATCTGACCAAACATATGGACCGTCTGGCTCAGTCAAGTTGACGTATAAAATTAACCATCTACCTAATGCATATGGGGCTTAATGCCTGGATGCGGGTTGATGGGTGCAGCAAACCACTATGGCACATTTATATCTATGCAACAAACCTGCATATTATGTACATGTATCCCAGAACTTAAAGTAAAATAAAAATAATTCAATGCCAAAAAGGAAAAAAAAAGTAACCATCACACATTTATAGGTTAAAATTCCAAATCTTAATTTCTTCAAACTCTTATCTCTCAGTTAAATGACACTCCACTGAATTTATTTTCTCTCTTTTTAAGCTGTTCTCACAAATAACTTCCTTCTCGACCTATCCCCATCTGCTTAATACCAAATTAACAAAATACGAATATTTGGATGGTTGTCATTCATACACATTGTGCATAAATAATCACCCATTTTTAAGAGGATGGGTTAACAACCTTCTTTGCTTGCAAATTGAGAGAGAAATCACAATTTCCCGGTCTTGTGTTTTGATTCTCTTAACTGAGCACCTCTTATCAATTCAGAAGCATGTGACATAGAGCAGATAAGATTGTAGAATGACTCATTCCTAAAGAGATCAATATGTTGAATGTATTCTTGTCAGTGTTCTCCTACATTGCTTATTTAAAAGTGAGGATAGTGCTGTCAGTCTCAGAATCCGTTGGTCCTCACTTGTAAGATTTTATCTGATCAAAAGATGAAGAATCATTTCTGAGGACTCTGTTCTGTTCCATTGGTCTATATCTTTGTTTTGGTACCAGTACCACACATCTACAGCCATCTGATCTTTGATAAACCTGACAAAAACAAGAAATGGGGAAAGGATTCCCTATTTAATAAATGGTGCTGGGAAAATTGGCTAGCCATAAGTAGAAAGCTGAAACTGGATCCTTTCCTTACTCCTTATACGAAAATTAATTCAAGATGGATTAGAGACTTAAACGTTAGACCTAATACCATAAAAACTCTAGAAGAAAACCTAGGTAATACCATTCAGGACATAGGCATGGGCAAGGACTTCATGTCTAAAACACCAAAAGCAATGGCAACAAAAGCCAAAATCGACAAATGGGATCTAATTAAACTAAAGAGCTTCTGCACAGCAAAAGAAACTACCATCAGAGTGAACAGGCAACCTACAGAATGGGAGAAAATTTTTGCAATCTACTCATCTGACAAAGGGCTAATATCCAGAACCTACAAAGAACTCAAACAAATTTACAAGAAAAAAACAACCCCATCAAAAAGTGGGCAAAGGATATGAACAGACATTTCTCAAAAGAGGACATTCATACAGCCAACAGACACATGAAAAAATGCTCATCATCACTGGCCATCAGAGAAATGCAAATCAAAACCACAATGAGATACCATCTCACACCAGTTAGAATGGCAATCATTAAAAAGTCAGGAAACAACAGGTGCTGGAGAGGATGTGGAGAAATAGGAACACTTTTACACTGTTGGTGGGATTGTAAACTAGTTCAACCATTATGGAAAACAGTATGGCGATTCCTCAAGGATCTAGAACTAGATGTACCATATGACCCAGCCATCCCATTACTGGGTATATACCCAAAGGATTATAAATCATGCTGCTATAAAGACACATACACACGTATGTTTATTGTGGCACTATTCACAATAGCAAAGACTTGGAATCAACCCAAATGTCCATCAGTGACAGACTGGATTAAGAAAATGTGGCACATATACACCATGGAATACTATGCAGCCATAAAAAAGGATGAGTTTGTGTCCTTTTAGGGACATGGATGCAGCTGGAAACCATCATTCTCAGCAAACTATCACAAGAACAGAAAACCAAACACTGCATGTTCTCACTCATAGGTGGGAACTGAATAATGAGATCACTTGGACTTGGGAAGGGGAACATCACACACCGGGGCCTATCACGGGGAGGGGGTGGGGGGACGGATTGCATTGGGAGTTATACCTGATGTGAATGATGAGTTGATGGGTGCTGACGAGTTGATGGGTGCAGCACACCAACATGGCACAAGTATACATATGTAACAAACCTGCACGTTATGCACATGTACCCTAGAACTTAAAGTATAACAAAAAAAAAAGATGAAGAATCAGTATATGTATGCGTGTGTGTGTATATGCACACACATATATACACACACATATATACACATATATATACACACACATATATATAATTTTCTATACATAGTAGGTTCATATATATATACACACATATATATATTTTTATGTTTTATATATAGTACATTTGAGAGTATATATGTGTATATGTACAAATATATGTAAAATATATGTAAATATATATAGTACATCTGGGAGTTTGTATATATACACACATACATATACACACATATATATGTGTGTGCGTGCATATGTGTGTGTGTGTGTATAGATATATGAATTTACATACTCCCATATGTTTAAAGTACATTTTAATCCACTTGTGATATCTTTGGGCATTATTGTTCATGTGGGTGTCCATTACTTTGTAAAGTGGATCCAGGATTTTCTACCCAAAAAAGCTGATCCTCTTTGTCCTACAAAGGATCCACTGGAGGGCCTTCTTAGTTATGCAGAGGGAGTATGGTGAGCAGTCTTATCGGCTTTTATTTGCCCTGTTGGCTGGGGAGGGATTCCCATCCTAGGGTTATGGAGATGCTGAACACATGTTGCCACATGGGGAACATAAGTACAGGGAACTAGGGCTGTGGGAAGCAGGCTTTCTAATTAGTATCAAAGGGGTGAGGTGCTCTCTGGTTCCTGTGGGAGTATGTGATTGCCTTATATGAGTAATTCTGTAGCTGGCAGGGAACTGAAGCTCACTACTCAGGGATAAGCAGGAACTTTGCCTAGTCCCTGCGATAAGGAGAGTTGTTTGACTAGTGGACATTATCCATGGGAGAAAGGTGAGGAGCAAGATTGGTGGTTAAGCCATTCCAGGTCCTACCAGTTTTCCCCAGATGTCATGTCATACATAACACTGAACCTTAATTTTAGTCCTTATATCTCATCATGCCAGTGGGGAGTGTAGGGAGAAGAAAGAAAACGTAGAAGAATCATAGATATAAAGATGGGTGGTGTCTATCCTCATTCTACTTGGAAGGCAGATCGTTCTGCCAAGCCCTGTCTGCTTATTAAGTACATCAAATTCTGCAAATGGTGCATCCACTGACTGTCCACAATATATTAACATCTCTGCTGATTACCTATTGCTTTAAAACTTAGATATTGTATGATGAGAGGATGGGCTGTTTCATGTTACAAAGGCTCTAATAGCATGTAGCATGTCTTAAATACACAGCTAGTAATTCAGGGCCTGAGAGGTTATTAACTAATTATAAAATAGCAACCTAAGCAAAAGGGTAGAAACTTATGTAAATATAGTACCTGAAAGGTGATAACAAAATCTCTTGGCTTTCATTTGTGGAAATGTATTTACTAATCTCAAAAGCAAATAGCTTTCTTTTCTTTGTGCAACACTATCTACTTACCACAGTTGGGAACATGGCAAGTTAGAATACGAAACCCTAATAGCTTTTTTCTCCCCCTCCTCTTCTAAGACTCAGCAGTTCATGACTTGTGGTTCTGAGGCTCTGCTTGTTTTTGAAGGGTGATCCTCTTTCAATTATGAATTTAGTATGCAAATATTTAGTAGCTACTGTTTTCTAATCACTGTATTGGGGTCTTGGGGATTTAATGATGAATAACACATATATCTTTAAAAGAATCTTGGTTTAGGGGAGAAAAAGCTTGTTTTATTAAATTTGGAAAATATTGACTTTTCATGCTTATTTTTACATAATTGTTAAGTTGTAAAAGTGATACCAACCACTGCTTAAAAATTAAGAAATACAGAAAGAGAGGAGATAAAAATACTTATCTTCTTACCACACACACACGCACACGTCTCTAAATATTTTGGATTTCTTTTTCTGTTTTTGGTTTTTATTCTTAATGAATTCTTGATGTTTTTATTTAGTTTTGATCATTTTTTATATAACCGTATTGCTTCATTTTTACCCTAACAGTATAAGGTAAACATTTTCTATAATATAAAAATTCATTATAATGCTAATTTTACATTATGGTTCAGTATTTTATTGAGCAAACAAGCATGAAACATTTACGTACCCATGTTCTTATTTTGGGACATTTAATTTTGCTTTTATCCTGTTTCAACAATATAATTAATATCTTGATACATTCTACATTTCAGACAATTTCTTTAGAATAATTCTCAATGGTTGGAAGTATTTGTTTAATATATAAGAAAATATTTTAAAATCTTATATTTGACACTGACCAGCCTATTTTTCTCTTAGAGGTTACTGTGCAACTCTAAGTTTGCACTTTTATCTGTTTTGCTAAATTCAACAGACGTATGGAAGAAATCAGACACATTTTCAGCACATATACAATATATGTAGTGAGCAGATAGAAGGAATGTGGTCAGTCATGTTAAAGTCCAATTTCCTGAAACCCCACCAAACATGTCTTAAAAGCATCACCAAAGCATTCACTCAGTGCCAATTCTGTGCAGGTCATTTCTAGGTACTGGGAAACAAATACAGTGCCTTGGCACTACATGACTGTGGTCTGCCTTTGGGTTAAGGAGTGGTACTTTTCTGTCCATTCCAGGAGCAATCGTAAGAACACAGCTGCTAGTCACTAATGTTTTAACTGAATAAAAACATATGTTGAAGATCCCACACCCAGTCGCCCCAAAATTTGTCACACGTGATCAGAAAATATCTATTGTCTTTGATATTTCCATGATATTTCCTTCTCAGCGTTATGGTGAAGATTGATATGTGCTAATATAAACCATCTGGCACATTCCAGCTGCCCAGTGAACATATGATCCTGTCTTCTTTTCCCCTTACCAAGACTGTGCACCCCCTGACCTGAGGCTGGGGCTCAGTAGGTGCCATCCTTTTTCTCTCATTCTCAGCCTTCAATTAAAAAAACCATTTACTCTTCTTGCTACATGGCCTTCTTTGAAATAATCCAACTGGCAAGCAGAAAGAAGGGAAAACTCTGGGCTGAAAAGAGGTGTTTGTGAAGTTCTTTGGAAAAGACACAATCTTTCACATGTACAGCCCTTCTTCTCCCCTAAGTGAATAGAGCACCTGGGAGCATAGCTATTTTGTTTCTGGGAGTGAAAGAGAGTTACAGTGAAGTCCTTCTAGAGCCTCAGTAGTAAATCCCCTTGTGTGGAGTTCAAGAGACTGTTTCTCCCACTCAAAACCACAGGACTACATGGATATTGAACAACCTGCTCCTGAATAACTCCTGGGTAAATAATGAAAATAAGGCAGAAATCAAGAAGTTCTTTGAAACCAATGAGAATAAAGAGACAGTATACCAAAATTTCTGTGATGCAGCTAAAACAGTGTTAAGAGGAAATTTAAAGCATGAAATGCCAACATCAGAAAGCTAGAAAGAGCTCAAATTGACATCCTGACATAACAACTAAAAGAACTAGAGAAGGAAGCAAACAAATCCGAAAGCTACCAGAAGGTAAGAAATAACTAAGATCAGAGCAGAACTGAAGGAGATAGAGACACAAAAAACACTTCAAAAATTCAATGAATCTAGGAGTTGGTTTTTTGAAAAAAAAAAAAATAAATAAAATCTGTAGAACGCGAGCTAGAATAATGAGGAAGAAAAGAGAGAAGAATCAAATAGACACAATAAAAGATGATAAAAAGGATATCACCACTGTCCCCACAGAAATACAAACAACCATCAGAGAATACTATAAACAACTGTATGCGATAAACTAGAAAATCAAGAAAAAATGGATAAATTCCTGGACACATACATCCTATGAAGACTAAACCAGGAAGAAGTCAAATCCCTGAATAGACCGATAACAAGGTCTGAAATTGAGGTAGTAATAAATAGCTTACCAACCAAAAAAGCCCAGGACCAGATAGATTTATAGCTGAATTCTACCAGGGGCACAAAGAGGAGCTGGTACCATTCCTTCTGAAACTATTCCAAATTATTGAAAAGGAGGGACTTCTCCCTAACTCATTTTATGAGGCCAGCATCATCCTGATACCAAAACCTGGCAGAGATATAACAAGAAAAGAAAACTTCAGGCCAATATCCCTGATGAACATCGACACAAAAATCCTCAATAAAACACCGGCAAACCGAATCCAGCAGCATATCAAAAAGCTTATCCACCACGATTAAGTTGGCTTCATCCCTGGGATGCAAGTCTGGTTCAACATATGCAAATCAGTAAACATAATTCATCACATAAACAGAACTAATGACAAAACCCACGATTATCTCAATAAATTCAGAAAAAGCCTTTGATAAAATTCAACATCCCTTCATGTTAAAAACTTTCAATAAACTATGTATTAATGGAATATATCTCAAAATAATAAGAGCCATTTATGAAAAACCCACAGGCGGTATCACTGAATGGGCAAAAACTGGAAGCATTCCCTTTGAAAACTGGTACAAGGCAAGGATGCCCTCTCTCACCACTCCTATTCAATATAGTATTGGATGTTCTAGCCAGGGCAATCAGGCAAGAGAAAGAAATAAAGGGTATTCGAATAGGAAAAGAGGAAGTCAAACTGTCTCTGTTTGCAGATGACATGATCCTGTATCTAGAAAACCCCATCATCTCAGCCAAAAAGTTTCTTAAGCTGATAAGCAACTTCAGCAAAGTCTCAGGATACAGAGTACATGTGCAAAATTTACAAGCATTCCTATACACCAATGATAGGCAAGCAGAGTGCCAAATCACGTATGAACTTCCATTCACAATTGCTACAAAGAGAATAAAATACCTAGAAATACCATTAACAAGGGATGTAAAGGACTTCTTCAAGGACAAACTAGTACTTGTAGTTCAGAGGAAATGATAGAGGACACAAACAAATGGAAAAACATTCCATGCTTGTAGATAGGAAGAATCAATATAATGAAAATGGCCATATTGCCCAAAGTAATTTATAAATTCATTGCTATTCCCATTAAACTACCATTGACATTCTTCACAGAATTAGAAAAAACTACTTTAAAATTCATATAGAACCAAAAGAGAGCCCACACAGCCAAGACAATCCTATGTAAAAAGAATAAAGCTGGAGACATCATACTAAATGACTTCAAACTATACTACAAGGCTGCAGTAACCAAAACAGCATGGTACTGGTACCAAAACAGACACATAGACCAACAGAACAGAATAGAGATCTCAGAAATAAGATCACACATCTACAACCATCCAATCTTCAACAAATCTGACAAAAATGAACAATGGGAAAGGTGTCCCTATTTAATAAATGGTGCTGGGAAAACTGTCTAGCCATATGCAGAACATTTAAACTGGACCCCTTCTTTACATCTTATACAAAAATTAACTCAGGATGGATTAAATACTTAAATGTAAAACCCAAAACTATAAAAGCCCTAGAAGAAAATCTAGGCAATACCATTCAGGACATAGGCATGGAAAAAGATTTCATGAGAAAAACATCAAAAGCAACGTCAACAAAAGCAAAAATTGACAAATGGGACCTAATCAAAGTGCTTCTGCACAGCAAAAGAAACTATCATCAGAGTGAACAGACAACCTATACAATGGGATAAAAATTTTGCAGCTTATCTGACAAAGTTCTAATATCCAGAATCTACAAGGAACTTAAATTCACAAGAAAAAAATAAGCAAGCCAATTAAAATTGGGCAAAAGACATGAACCAACACCTCTCAAAAGGAGAAACTTATGTTGCCAACAAATATGTAAAAAGTCTCAACATCACTGTTCATTAGAGAAATGCAAATCAAAACCACAATGAGATACTATCTCATGCTAGTTAGACTGGAAATTATTAAGATGTCAAAAAGCAGCAGATGCTGGTGAGGCTGTGGAGAAATAGGAACGCTTTTATACTGTCGGTGGGAATGTAAATTAGTTCAACAATTGTGGAAGACAGTGAGGCAATTTCTCAAAGATCTTGAACCAGAAATACCATTTGATCCAGCAATCCCATTACTGGGCATATACCGAAAGGAATGTAACTCATTCTATTATAAAGATACAGATATGTGTATGTTTATTACAGCACTATTCACAACAGCAAAAACATGGAATCAACCCAAATGGCCATTAATAGTAGACTGGATAAAGAAAATGTGGGACATATACACCAATGAATACTATGCAGCCATAAAAAGGAATGAGATCATGTCCTTTGCAGGGAAATGGATGGAGCTGGAAGCCATTATCCTCAGCAAACTAACACAGGAACAGAGAACCAAGCACTGCATGTTCTCACTCATAAGTGGGAGCTAAACAATGAGAACACATAGGCACAGGGAGGTGAACAACACACACTGGAGCCTGTCAGGGGGGACAGGGAGGGAGAGCATCAGGATAAATAGCTAATGCATGTGGGGCTGTGGGACTTAATACCTAGGTGATGGGTTGATAGGTGCAGCAGACCACCATGGCACACATTTACCTATGTAACAAACATGCACATCCTGCACACGTACCCTGGAACTTAAATTTAAAAAAGACAGTTTCTCATTCATATAAATTGATGGTTAGTAATTACTATTCAAAGTATTTTAAGCTCTTGAATATAATATACAGAGAACACAGCATTACAATTATGTTCATGATATCTATTTTTAAAAATAGATCTCCATCCTGAATTCCAAACATGTTTTTTTCTAATTAATTAATGAATATTCTGCCTGAATGTAACATGTCCCAAACTAAACTTACGCATTTTTTCCCCTTACCTGCTCTCTTGTGTGAATCTCCACTCTAAAGGAAAAAGGCAATTATCTAACTCAGATTCCTACACAAAGATCAGGGAATCAAGCCATAAGCAAACGTTGGCATCTCTACTGCCTAAATATGTCCCTAACCTGAGCACTGACCTCCATTTTCACTGCTACCTCACTGACCCATTGTTTTTTGGATGTGTTTTAGCAGCTTCTGAATTGGTCTCTCTTCTTCCACTCTGTATTTCTGTCTCTGTGGATAAATTTTAGAAATGTGCTGAAGTTCCACCAATGGCGTTCCATTGCACTTGAAATAAGCCACTTTCAGGCTCAACATTCTTACTCCCTTTCCCCACATCTCCCACTGACTCTTCTTCAGTCGCTCCAGTCACCTGGATTTGCTTTTTGTTCTTGGACATGTTGAGTGTGCTTCAGCCACAACCTTTTGCATTTTCTGTTCCCTCTACCTGAAATGCTCTTCCCTCATGTTTTTTCATGTTTCGGTTCTCATCATTTAGAGCCCACAACATCTGTTACCTCCCAAAAGAGGAATAAGTAGCCCCAACTCTCCTTCCTTCCTACCCCTTCTTGTTGGTCTTTAAGATAAAGCAATTAAAAATATTCATCTTCTTCACTATATCTCTGAGGCATCTGAGAAAGCAGGCAAGGAAAATAAAGATTAAAACATCCCCCTTGTAATTGTTAATGCTGGATACGACCAAAATGTGGTTTATAACTTTGGACTAGCATGTTTGCTAGCACTGGTCCCCAGAATTCAGTGGGCTTATCTACCTTTCCCAGGAAGTTCACGGGGCTGGCTCTGTTCCACACGAGGACAGCTCTTCACTGTGCCCCTGGACACTTAAGGATGGAGAAGCAGAACACACATGTGCTCCCAAGAGAAGGAGAAGAGGAAGAAGCCAGGTAGATGGGTCCCTCTACTTGCCTTGGCAATATAAGGCAAGGGTCAGAAAGGGGCTAGGAGGTTATGCTACTGGGTAGTCTTCCCATGGCAGGAAACAGTGGGAATGAGCAATGGATGTTTGTTCAGAACTTGTCACCTAGTTTTATTTTTTTCCTAGCATTGATTTTGCTCACGTTCCCATTCCAATTAGATTCTCATCTTCAAGCAGGTATACATTTTGATCTCTGTGTTCAAAGCCTAATCCCTAAAACCTATTCCAGTAGTTGGCACATAGTAGACACTACATATTTAATGAATAAACCCTTTTTTATTTTAGCACCCCCATATCTAATTAATAACTGTATCTCTCCAATATACTTAATAAATATTTCTCAAACCTCTCCCCTTCTTTCCATCTCTATTGTTTCTACTTAAATTCAGACTCCTGCTTTCTTTCATTTTCACTTACAACTGGTTTCTGTTCTCTGATCTAATCAGGCTTTAGAGTCATTCTCTACACCGCTGCCAATGTAATTGTTCTAAAATTTAAATCTGATTTTACACCATTCCATACTTCTTTTTGCAGCACTCATACCTTGTAGTATTATTTCTTTCTGAAACACTATCCTAAATATATTTATATTTTTATACACACATATATATACACATACAATTATATGTGGTGATGGACCACCATCATACGGGCAATCCATTGATGACTGAAATGTCATTTATGTGGCACATACCTGTATATAATAGAAAGAGGGTTTAATCCAGGAGGCAGAGGTTACAGTGAGCTGAGATCACGCCAATGCACTCCAGCCTGGGCAACAGAGCGACACCATCTCAAAAAAAAAAGAGGGTTTATATATATTTATGTGTGCATATGTGTGTATATTTATGTGTGTGTATATATACACACATAAATATATATAGTTATGTACCACGTAAATGACATTTCAGTCATTGATGGATTGCACATATGATGTGGTCCTATAAGATTACAATATTGTATATCATTTCTACACTTAGATATTATTTAGTTTTGTGATACTTACCATTGTATTACAACTGCCTACAGTATACAGTACTGTAACATGCTATACAAGTTTGTAGCCTAGGAGGAATAGGCTACACCATACAGCCTAGGTATGTGGTAGTCTATAACATCTAGGTTTGTATAAGTATACTGTAACACAAACCAACGAAATCATCTAATGACACATTTCTCAGACTGTATCCCCATTAAGTGATCCATGACTGTGCGCGTGTGTGTAATCAGTCAATAGTAATGATACGTATATATACATGCATTATTTCTGTGTATAATTTATTATACACATATAGAACATTGTTAAATGGTTTAGCACAGGTTTTGAGTGCTATCTTATGCTTTTTTCTCATTCTACTGTACTCCTCTTCATGTATTATATGTTTTTTCACTCATGTGGTTCTTCTTTCTGCCATTTATATTTTATATTCTGGCAGAGAGTTTGACAAGCCATGACACTTAAAGATGTCAACGATAATGCTGTATTTATCCCAAAGAAACAAAGGGGAAAATTAAACTGACTGTCCAAATTTGACTTTTATGCTTAATACATCTTTGATGAAATAACCAGGGAAGCAGAAAATAAAATTCATTTAGAGATTGGTATAAATTCTTTGACAGTAAAGGGAATTATAAATTTAATTCTGGGCTATGAAGAATGATAAAAAATTATGAGAATGATAACTGGAACAAACTGTGATCAAAGGCATGTAACGACTACAAGAGAATTGAAAAGACGTGAAGAACAAGTGCCAATTTAAAATTCCACGTGGATCAGCGTGCAGACTGTCATCATTCACCATTTCCAGTGCACTCCCCTCCTCAAGAGGCAAGCAGGAAAGTTATACTCTTTCTCATTCGATCCCATCAGTGGTGCCCATTCACCAAAGGGTCAAAGTCAAGCATGAACTCTTAACACTTAGCAGGGTATCTTCCCATTCTCCCAGGCATTCTTTGCTCCAACAGTTCCAAACACTACCAGCCATAAACTAATGTGCTATAATATATCGTCCTTACTTATTCTCATAATTAATTCTTTTTTTCCAACTTTTATTTTAGATTCAAGGAGGTACATATCCATTTGTTACATGGATATATTGTGTGATGCTGAGGTTTGGGATACAAATAATCCCACCACCTGGGTACTCAGCATGGTATCCAATAGCTAGGTTTTCAGCCCTTTCCCCTCTTCCCTCCCTTCTCCAGCAGTCCCCAGTGCCTATTATTATCATCTTTATGTCTGTGAGTACCCAACGTTTAGCTCCCATGTATAATTGAGAACGTGCAGTATTTGATTTTCTCCTTCTGCATTAATTCGTTTAGGATAATGGCCTCTAGGTAATCCATGTTGCTGCCAAGAACACAATTTAATTCTTTCTGGTAGCTGCATAGTATTCCATGGTATGTATGTAACACATTTATCCATTCCACCATTGATGGGCACCTAGCTTTATTCCATGTCATTGCTCTTGTGGATAGTACTATGATGAACATACGAGTGCATGTGTCTTCTTGGTAGAATAATTATTCTTTTGGCCATATAACCAGTAAAGGGATTGTTGGGTCAAATGATAGTTCTATTCTAATTTCTTTGAGAAATCTCCAAACTGCTTTCCAGACTGGCTGAACTAATTTACATTCCTACCAACATTGTCTGAGTGTTTCCTTTTCTCTGCAGCCTCACCAGCGTTCGTTATTTTTTGACTTTTTAATAATAGCAATTTTGGCTGGTGTGAGATGGTATCTCATTTTTTAAAATTTGTAGTCTGATAATTATGTTGGGCACTTTTTCACATGTTTGTTAACTGCTTGTATATCTTCTTTGGAGAAGTGTCTGCTCATTTGACTTTTTTGTTTGTTTTGAGACAGAGTCTTGCTCTGTGACCCAGGCAGGAGTGCAGTGGTGCAATCTTGGTTCACTGCAACCTCCTCCTCTGGGTTCAAGTGATTCTCCTGCCTCAGCCTCCCAAGTAGCTGGGACTACAGGTGCCTACCACACGTGGCTAATTTTTGTATTTTTAATAGATATGAGGTTTCACCATGTTGGCCAGGCTGGTCTCAAACCTCTGACTTCAGGTGATCCACCCACCTCGGCCTCCCAGAGTGCTAGGATTACAGGCATGAACCACTGCACCTGGCCTTTTGCTCATTTTTTCAATGAGGCTATTTGTTTCTTGCTTGTTCAATTGTTTAAGTTCCTTATAGATTCTGGATATTAGACTTTTGTCAGCAGTGTAGTTTGCTCATATTTTCACCCGTTATGCAGGTTGTTGGTTTGCTCTGCTGATAGTATTTTTTTTTTGCTGTACAGAAGCTCTTTAATTTAATTAGGTCCCACTTGTCCATTTTTGTTTTCATTACAATTGCTTTTGAGGACTTAAGTCATAACTTGTTTCCTAGGGCCAATGTCCAGAATGTCATTTCCTAGGTTTTCTTCTAGGATTGTCATAGTTTGAGGTCTTACGTTTAAATCTTTAATCCATCTTGAGTTAATTTTTGTATATGGTGTAAGGTAGCAGTCCAGATTTATTCTTCTGCATATGGCTAGCAAGCTGTCCCAGCACCATTTATGAAATAGGGAGTCCTTTTCCCAGGACTCCTGCCTCCAGAATGCACTCCCTGCCCTGTTTGGTGTAGACCTCTGATTTCTATTGATAAATCTATTGTAACACTAAACACCTTGTGATATTGTGATCATTTATAGGTGGTACTCACTTTGTGCAATTTTATAGTAATTGAACTTTTCTCAGATTGTGAACATCTCAATGAAAGTGATTGTGTTTTTTGTTTGTTTGAGACAGTGTCTTGCTCTGTTGCCCAGGCTGGAGTGTGGTGGTGCAATCTCAGCTCACTGCAGCCTGTGCCTCCTAGGTTCAAGCAATCAGTCAATTCTCCTACCTCAGCCTCCTGAGTAACTGGATTACAGGTGCCTGCCACCACACCCAGCTGATTTTTTAATTTTTAGTAGAGGTGGGGTTTCACCATGTCGGGCAGGCTGGTCTCAAATTCTGATCTCAGGTAATCCGTCAGCCTCAGCCTCCCAAAGTGCTGGGATTACAGGCATGAGCCACCACACCTGGCCATGATTGTGTCTTTTTAACTGCAATCTCAGTGTCTGACACATAATAGCTTTAAGTAAAATTACATTGAATTGATGGAGGAAAAACATGTAATGATTAAAAAGTTGAAGTGTCCTTTATGTTCCCTGGGAAAGATAAAGCAATGGAACTTGGGTTGAAAAGGCAAGAAATCCATGAATCACAATCCTGATGGTTAAAATGCTCAATAACTAGACTAAAAAATTCCCTTGTGGTTTTTAGTTGATGACTTTATGATCATTTGGAGATATCAACCATCACTGCAATCCCTGTAGTATGAGAAAGTGTTTCAGAATCTGTAAAATGATGCGTGATTTTAGTGGAGTAGGACAACATTTTGTGGTAATAACTGGTCCTCGGTGTTATTTCTATTCCTTAAGAATTTCATAGTTATTTTTATTCTCCCAGAATCGTATCAATAGAAATAAGACTGGGAGTATAAGTCAGCTAAGCTAAGGGAAAGCATTAGAGTATATGACTAAGAGCCCAGATAACACATAGCTCAGATTCCACTTCTACCACTTACTGGATAGGTGACTTTATCTGCTTCATCTTCTTAATCTATACAATGAGGACAACCGAGTCTTAATCATTTGAATTTTGCCTTTAAAACCTCAATTTTTCACCTGCAAAATGAATGTAAATGCATAATACATATTATAAGGACTAATAAAATAACAAGTACAGTAGATTTAGGAGAGTACCTGTATTAGTCCATTTTCACACTATTATGAAGAAATATCTGAGACAGGGTAACTTATAAAGAAAAAGAGATTTCATGCACTCACAGTTTAACATGGCTGGGGAAGACTCACACTCATGGTAGAAGGTGAAGGAGGAACAAAGATACATCTTACATGGAGGCAGGCAGAGAGAGCCTGAGCAGGGGAACTGCCCTTTATAAAATCATTGGATCTTATGAGACTTATTCATTATCACAAGTGCAGTGTGGGAAAAGCCCGCCCTTTGATTCAATTATCTCCCACTGGGTCCCTCCCACAACACACGGGGATTATGGGAGCTACAATTCAGGATGAGATTTGGGTGGGGACACAACCAAACCCTATCAATACCTAAAACTTAATAAGCAGTTCAACTGATATTATTTTATTGGTTATAAGTATGATTTTTGGACATGCCCAATTTAGCCTTACTACCACCAGTGACAGATCCTAAAATTGTATCATTTGGGTCTTGAATCCTTTTTCCACACTCCTGTTGTCAGTTATGATACAAATGCCCCCAGGGATTTAAAAATTCCTGTGCTTATATTGTCAGACATTCTTATTTCAGGATAGTTAAAGCTTCCTGAGAGTACCCTTTTGTGAGAATAGAACATAAAGAAAAAGAGAATGCTATATAGTAATTAGGTTGAATTAGGAATTGCTTTACATAACCACATTATGTATGTGGGGGAAAAATAACATTAATAACTTTTTCCTACAATTATACATATGTAAAATATATTTAAACATATATATTTATATATTGTATCCATATATCTATAATGTAAATCAATGTCTGGCATATTTTTCAAGACTCATTAATGGCATTGCCTGTTTCCTTGTAGCTTATCTGGCTATAGTAATATGTTAGAAATGGACTACTTTGGAGTGGGGAATATGGAGAAGGAGAGCGAAACAATAGTTCAGATCAAGGAATCTTAGAGCCAGGAGGCAGCCAGCACTTCCTCCTGCTGTCCTATTGTTGCAGGACCACAGCTTCAAGGTTGTGCAACACCTTTAGTAAACACTTCCTGAATCAGAGTCAAGAATGAACCAGGGAGTTTCATTCTGTCTCGCTGGAGAGGAGGCAGGGACAGACCCAGCAGTGCCCATCTGAGCGAGAAGAGCAGACACTGTGCTCCTGGAATCATCCAGCATGTTGCAAGGTCTCCTGACAGTCAGTCTCCTCCTCTCTCCTGTTCCAGGTACATGTTTAGCTCTTTTTCAGGTTCTATTGAATGCATTAGCGAACTTTTCATCATCTCCTAATAGTTTTATTGTATAAACTATCTTGACTTTTTTCTTTTTCTTTTTTCTCAACCAATTTTACTAACTAGTTGGGCTGGTTTTAACCTGTTGTTTGGGGGCTGTGAGTGATATAAAGACAATGTTAAAAAGAGGCAACAAGAGGTCTTGAACCAATATGTATGCATCTCATCTGATAATATATAGAAATAAAAGGGACAATTTCATACAGCACAATTTAAATAATGAATATGAGTTCTGGCTGAAAAAGTGAAATTAATAAAACCCAGCTTGTCATTTAAAGAATGGTAAAGATGTGGCAGATTTGACTATTACTGTGTACAAGGCTTAGGAAAATACCTGCTATTATTATGGGAGCCAGTTTGGCTCTTTCTGCTTGAGTGTATATTTTTGTATTTATTCATTATTAGTAATAATAAATGTGACTAACTGGAAATAATTAACTATTTTTTTAAATTTATAAGGTATTATGATATTACGTAACAAAACAATATTGCTATTAAGCTTAACTTGATAATTTACTTTTATTTTGCTGGTTATATCAAACATTTAAAAATTTGAAAGGAGAAAAATACTACCTTCGCAACAAGAAATTGTGTCTAGCAAGTCTCTCAATTTCTGGTAAATTCTCTAATTAGATTTTGGTTAAATTAGATTGGGTATCGTGATTCTTCAGCTTATTTCTATTTCCAGAGCTTATTTAACTCAGCACATGAACTGCAGTGCCTCAAATTCCTCCCCAGTAAACCTGTTTGTGGGTCTTAGAATGTTTGCTGGGACCTGGGGATGGGAACAGATTATCAGCTAGAGGTATGGGGCTTAGGGAGGGAAAACTTTCCCTTGTCCATGCACCCTCTTAGTACTTTGTTGCTAAAAATGATTTTCCTGCTTCTGACTTGTTTTTGATTTGTTTTCAAGACTTATAAAAATTTCATCTAACCTAATATCTTTACTTATCTGATTATTTTCCATTTCTGTATATTTTTGCTTCTATATGTTTTTGTTTGCACTCACTTTTAATATGTACCTATATCTGAACTGAACCTTTTACCACTGTGCAGTGATCCTCTTCATCTCTAATGCCTTTTGCTTTGATATCTATTTTGTCTGATGTGAACGTGTTACACCAGCTTTCTTTTGGTAAAATGAACCTGAAATATTAAAAAAAATAAAACTGATGTCAGGCATTTAATATTGACCTGAAATTCCTACTTTTTGAGTCAAACTTAATAGAAATATTTTTTCTCTCCATTCTCCAAGACTGCTATCACCAACAGCTTTTCGGGAACCGGCTCTTAGCTGAAATACAAGAACTGCTTGGGCACTAGCTTTGTTGAAGAGCATAAAGATCAAGCTGGGCCGGGTGCGGTGGCTCAAGCCTGTAATCCCAGCACTTTGGGAGGCCGAGACGGGCAGATCACGAGGTCAGGAGATCGAGACCATCCTGGCTAACATGGTGAAACTCCGTCTCTACTAAAAATACAAAAAATTAGCCGGGCGTGGTGGCGGGCGCCTGTAGTACCAGCTCCTCGGGAGGCTGAGGCAGGAGAATGGCGTAAACCCAGGAGGCGGAGCTTGCAGTGAGCTGAGATCCAGCCACTGCACTCCAGTCTGGGCCACAGAGTGAGACTCCGTCTCAAAAAAAAAAAAAAAAAAAAAAAAAAAAAAGATCAAGCTGGATCCATTAACAGACTCGCATGGCTAACACTGGGTCCCATGCACATTACAGCCCTTCTGCGCAATTGGGCACACCAATCGGTTCTGCTGCCCTGACGGTGCCTGTACAACATGGCACCAAGAGACACACCTTCCTCTGATTCACGCCTAGAAGTGTGACCCCACCTCTCCTTTAACTTCCAGCTTGTATTTTTTTAAGGGTGTCTTTTTTTGCCACTGAACTATCCCTGTTATGATTCCCATTTGGGTGGCCTTTCTAGTCAGAATCTAAGAAGTAAAGCAATTTTCATTTCCCACCTCTTCCTCTTTGTTCTCTGCCCCTGTCATCAAAGCAATAAATATATGCCCCTCTGACCACGACTTCTGCCCAGTTCCCAGACGGCTGACATAAAAGGAGGAGATGTAAAATAAGGCCGGTTGTATGTAGTGAACTTCACAATCCCCTGAGAAAAAATGACTTACGGGATTTCATCCTACAAAAAGGAAAAGCAAATATTTAAAAGGATGTGACAGGTGTTTGCGGGGTGAAGATGTAAATGAGTGCATCAATAAAGGAGAAAGGTCTTTACCTTATTACAGTAGAATACCTGGGGGTACAGCAATTTTGAAATTATTTTATTTCAAACTACCAGTTATTCCTTGCCTTTATAAGGTGACTAGAAGACTGAAAAGGATATATACAATTTAATCAAAATAGTCAAAATAATAGACCTAATTGAAATGCAGTTTTTTTCCTTTTGTTTGTACTCACTTTTAATGCATGAAGTTTAAAACCACAAGATGGATTGAGGAGATACAGAGAATCCGAGAACGTAAGTCAATATCCTTGTGTAAACCCTAATTCAGCATTTAATGTGATGTGTTCAGTTTGGAAAGAAGACATTTCTTTGAACAGTTTCAAACACATTTGAACAAAAATGAAAATGTCGATATTACATACTAATGTTCCCATTTCCAAAATGACCCCAAACACATGAACAAATAATGAAGCAATCCAGACTAATGTTGATCATATTAATGTTGTTAATGAGCTTTGGTTTTTCTAAAACTCAAAACAGTCAAAAATAATTATCCAATCTA
The DNA here is from genome assembly GCF_047675955.1 of Chlorocebus sabaeus. Classification (NCBI taxonomy): domain Eukaryota; kingdom Metazoa; phylum Chordata; class Mammalia; order Primates; family Cercopithecidae; genus Chlorocebus; species Chlorocebus sabaeus. The sequence goes on from NC_132911.1 coordinate 23,866,120, forward strand.
AACCAAAATAACAGTTTTCTTTTTCCTGATCTGGTTTTGCTATTCAAGACTAATCCAACATGTGAGTTCTGTGGGAGAGAGAAGGCAAGTATTAAAATGAATTAATAGAAATATATTGTGTTACACCCTGGATTTGTGTAATCCCTGGATGGCAGTTGGTTGTGTTTGTTCCTCAGGCTTCAAAATAATTAACATGATGTTATTCAGTGGGGATGAGACTGCACCATCTCCATTAAACTTGAAGGCGGATGAGCTAAACAATATTTAAGTCTGTTACCTCCCTACAATGGCTGTGTAATTTCTTGTATTCCAGATCTCATTATTTCAGGGACTTTTAGGTTTCCAGAAAATGAGAGCCTTTAAGAGAAATCCTATTTGGTTTCTTTAGAGAATATATGGAGTGGCAAGAGTTTGGAAGGAGCTGGAATTCCATTCACTTCAAACT